>NT_176861.1:1110598-1358524 GCF_000188095.3 Bombus impatiens | reverse complement strand
ATTTTGCCATCGAGACAACGATCTACAGTGGGATCCGTTATAACGTACCGCACGCGTACCGAGCGAAAATTCAAAGTCGATTTTCTCGAAAACAAAGTCTCAAACGAAAAATTTTGATTCTATATTTTCGACTTCTTTTTTCGCGTAGAATCGCCCCCTTTCCGCTTGTACCACCAGTTACCAACCATCCTGTATAACGTGTGAATCCTAATATGAACCATATAAATATGTCGGAGTAAGGTTGGAATTTTTGGGACGTTCGATGAACCTTTACTTTACCATCGCGGATGTAGCTAATGTTTATGGGTACAAATGTGGACACTACAAGAGGCTATGAGTAATAGTTCGATAACGAATCCACGGTCCACGGGATAACGAGTACCAACGTAATACACGATTTGGGTAACTTTCTCGATAACTCAATCAGCAATTCGTCCAACGACTAACTAACTAACTATCCCATAATCCAATTGAAACTGCCCTTATATATTCCTGTCCCCACTTGTCGGGTCAATCTTTGTTTTTAAGGAGAGCCATATAATCATTCCATATCTCTGTCAGATACACGTCCATCTCGTGACCGTGGCTACGTCCAGCGACCCGCTATGTCACTTCGAGCCCAAACCCATCGTCATGAAGCCAGATTGGAACATTAGGACTATTTCTTATTTTTATTACTTAAGTATAGCTATAGTAAAAGTCTGGACTAGGGTATTGGGATTTTTCCCAACATTCCGGACGGGAAATCCCGATGTTCGTTCATCTCCGACAAATATAAAGTTTAGGTTTGAAACAACACGAGATCGGTTAATCGCGTTGGTTCGTTGAACAAAAATTATTTACTCTCGTAATGGAAGTTTTTTTTTTATTTATTTATTTATTAAAATTACAATCAATTCTCGCGTTGAGAATTTTCAGTAATTTTTCTGGCGTGGCGCAGTGACATGGTTGATTATTTATAATAAGTTAATACTTATTATAGATAAGTATAATTTATAAGTAAGTATTATAAATAAGTAAATATTACTTAATTTAGATAACTAATTGAATCTAGCGTTTAGGTCTAGCGGGTAGTGCCTCTTCAGCCTGCGGATCTGGTCCGTTGTATCAAGTAGTCCAGTGATTAGGAGGTTTCGGTGTTTGTCCACTCTTTTGCTATATCTGTCGCTATATTTTGCTATTTCCTCTTTGACCGTGGGTATCTCGTAATGGAAGTGGCAAAAAAATTTTTAAAGCAGTCAAGTCAAACAGCACAAGCTGCGGAACATCTGCACGACACACGCAGGGACAATATGGACCGCGGAGCTCTTTAGCATTTTTATGCGAGCTGCTGCTGACAGTTTATTTTATTATATAGCTAGGCGGCTGCCCATCGTCCATCCTCCAGAAGAATTCATAAGTCAAGTCCTACACAACTTTGGCGCGGGTGAGCCCATTTGTTCGCGGTACCTTACGACTCACCACTGTCGATACGGATGATCGATTAATCAGCTTTCCGTAGGTGATCGAAAAAAGTGTTAATTTTCAGATGTGAATTTTTAAGCTTCTTTTCTATTTTTTTCTTTCAAGCGAAATAAAAACCTGACATTTAAAATTTGCCATTTGATCGTAAGTGGTAATGTTAAATTATGGAAAATAGTAAATAGATACGAGATTCGTTTATTAACAGTATAGTAATTAAATGATTCTATAATAATTTGCAATAATAGAATAATATTACCATAACATTATCGTTATGTTACTTTAAAAATATTCTACTCTTCGTGTTGCTTTATCGTCCCTTCGTTATTACTATACCGGTAGATCATCGTATACCGACAACACAAATTGGTTTAAGTAGAAATGGACCATCGAACAGAACGAATACCTGGTTTCTCAAACTATCTGTCTACGTAACGTAATATAGTATCGTCTCGTTGGAAGCCTTTTTCAAAAGAAAATCTTAAAAAACTGAATCTAGAACTCGAGCAAAAATCAAGGAAAACTCAGGAACGTTACACGCGTTCCGACGACGATACAGACCCCCATCTTCCGTTGATCGGCAACGGAATTTACGAGTAGGAGATGCCGCCACGCTCCTTTCTCCGATTCTGCGTAAACTACCCTGCAGAAGCCAGTCGATGCCTCGTAGACTTGCACTCGATTAGCATGACAACGCGTAGTTGGAGAAGCAGTTTGTTGCTTGTCTCCATCTCCCGCGTGTGTGTCGCGTGATCCGGAGGGATGAATCGAGGGTCAACCACGAGTGAGAAAAAGAAAGGAACAGAGGGGTGGTCGGCTGTCAGGCACTATTTTTTATCTAGTCACGGTCAACTGGCTGATCGGTTCACCCGCCCATTATTAGCGCAGCGCACAAACCTCGCTTCGGGGTGGTGGCTGGCCATTGCGAACGCTTGCGTGTTCATATACGACGCTCGTCTACGTGCGTGTACAGGGCGTTGAAGGAAAAGTGGACGATATTTATTAGCTGTGATTGTAAACACCGCGACAATTTCTTTGTTACGAAGATGTCGTTCCAAGCTTGTTTTTCGAGCTATAAAGAAGATGATTTTACGCAAAAAAAGAAAAAGAAATAGACCAGCGGTAGTGGCGTGTCGAAGAATCAGCCGAAGAACCTTTCCGTCTATTTCGTCCTGAGAGAACAAATGCCATCGAAACGTCCGTTATATTTAATTTCGTACATTTCTCTCGAAATGAACGCACGAAGCACGAACGAGACAGAGAGACAGTTCTGTCAACCGATCTATCGATTTAGTGATTTATGTATTAATATATTTGCAAATATATTCGTTCTCGAATATAAGCCTGAAAAATAAGCCTGTAAAGAGGCTTTTAGACGCGAACTTTCTCCGCTGCCTCGATGTCTAGAATCGTCCATTCTTTTTTTGTCACCCGGTATGTGTATCTGACCAGCAGAAGGACGGAAAATCAGGATAGAAAACGAGATAGAAAGTACGAGTAAATGGAGAAAGAGGGAAACAGAGAGAGACAGATAGAGAGCGTGTGTATAGAGAAAGCTGGAACCCCATGTCCATCTATGTAAGGTCGGTAGCTTATGGGCCACCTAGCCTCGAAGCAATAGCCGACCGTGTTCCTCGAAGGGTGGACAACCCCTTTGCCCCTTCTCATCCCGGAGGTTTTATCTTTTTAGTATTATTGCGCGATCGCCGCACCGACCACCCCTTCGAAGGACACAGGGAAAAGGAAAGTGGCAGTGGGAAGAAGGTTTCGAGGAGGAAAGAAAAGAAGCGATCGGTGCCGGCTGCGATCTACGAACTGCCGATTCGGACGATGGTTTGAGAATATTCTCTCATTAGCATAGGAACGGCATGTCACTGCGATTCTGTGTCGTTGTACCGTTGGAATCCAGGGGATTCGATACGTTCAGAGATTATCGGGCGATTTGCGTTTAACGGAATTATATACTTGCGTTTTGATCGATTGGACGTGGCAGGAAGTCGGTTAGTTCTCGTTGAATCGCATTGCGAAAGGGTAGGAGAATCGTAAGAGCGATTGTAAGGGGTTACTTTTCGTACGACGCAAAATGCAAACGATCTGATACTCGAACGCGTGGAAAATTTAAAATTTCTTTTATCTTCGTCGAATTAAGTTTTTACCACTGTAGCGTCAAGACGCGAGTGGCCAAACACGGAGCACGTGATAAACCAAATCTCCTGTCTTTCATGGAAGAGCGATCTTCAAGTTCAGTACATCGTTGACTATTTCTATTTGTCTTTTCGTTCAATTCTTGGATTAAGTACTTGCTTTTGGCATCCTCTTGGAAGCTTAGAAATATTAATAACGCTATACTGACTGAAATTAATCAAGTTAAACTAACATAGCAAACAGATCAATATTATTTGTTCTTTATAAAACATTATGAATTATCGCATAAGTGTTGTGGGATGGTGTGACGTCAGGGAAAGACGTGGCTGATCGTTTATAAACGTTGTTGAGATATGTTAATGTTGTCAAGGAGTGTTGTGAGCGTTACCAAGGTTTGTTAAGGGAAGAATGAGCGTGGTAATGCTGTCAGAGTTGAATCAATCGTGATCGAGAGAAGTTCATCGTGTTGCTGTGACGTAGAGTTAGTGAAAAGCGAATTCGTGAAACGCGATATCATATTCGATTTTGTGAGAGTGTAACGATATTGTGGTTATCATACTGTCTTTTCTGTTAATTTATAATAAACATTCCTACAGTATTTTCCAAGCGACATTAAAGTGAGGGAATTAATAAATATGAATTTATTATACGTATCTCTCGTCTAGTCTTGCAAGTAAATTAGAGAAATAGAGAACGACGAAAAGCGAACTAGAAAAACGACTACAACAGACAAAAGATTCATTTTGGGTCGTAGTCGTGTGCATCCTCCTGTATCAAAAGCGAATTAAGAAAAAATAAAACAGTCACTGGCACGCCATTGGATGTGTGCCAGTTTGAAACAAAGAAAAGGACCATCGTCTCCATTTCCCTTTCGGTACGCTACGCTGTCTGATATGCGCTATCTTTATGGCCGTTACATATATGTAACTTATGTACGCGAAGATCCCCCGCACATGAAACCCTGATGCGTGCACGCATGCTTACACACAGCCATCGGATCATTTCGATATTGAATCCCATTGATATATCCTCAACTACGAGCCCGCCCGTTATTATTCCACCTCGTCTAACCACGGTTCCTCGTACATCCACTTTTTCCTATTTCCTTCGACTCCGATCCTCTCGTGATACATACATATATATATATACATACACATGTATATATGTAGAGAGGATCGAGGTAGATAATGTCTCTGATTTCGTCCTTTACTGTAAAATACTCGAATCCTTTAACGATCCAACAGACTCGATAGACTAAAATAGTATTGTCACACGAATGATAATCTTACAGCGTAAAGACCTCGATTCGAAGAATCCTAATATTTCTATAAATTGAAGAATCCCGTTCCTCTGTAGAGAGATCGATACTTTAACAACGGAAATAGTTGAAATATATGTCGTACGAAATGGAAGACGTCTAACCGAAGAAAGAACAACACGAGATTCGGTTCGCAAAACAAGATTCTTCTTCAAAACTTATGATATTTCGAGTGAATACTGGCTGGCGGAAGCACGACATTCTCGAAGTTTGGCCAGTCGAATTCCGGAACACGGCGGAGATCATCGAGCGATCGTTTCCTGTCGCGAATGAGTCGAAATTCTTAAAAACTCGAACGTTCCACCGTCGCCGCGATATACTGTGCCGATATTTAAATCTACGTTACTTGGGTTCACGCGCCATCGTATCTACGCGCCTTCCTTCTTTCCGTGTCTCTCCTCTATCCACGTTCCATGGAAACGTCACGAGCGTTTTCCTGTCGCGCTTTAATCTCCTTTGCCTTTGCACGTCTCGAAAAATCACACGGTGGTTGATACGACTACGAGCGAAAGAGGTAGCGGTAGGATAGACCGAAGGCAGAAAAGAGGATGAGAAGAAAATAGGCCTCGGTAGAACGAAAGAAGGAAGAAGATGGAAAGAAAAATAGGCTTCGATAGCTTGAAACGTATCAAGAAGGAAGTTGTTCGGGACAAGAAGGACGCCCGAGGCGTTTTATGGGTGTCGATGATGTCACAGATTCGAGCCATAAAAAGAAATTTAGTGGTCCAGAGCGACCAGTGTATGCTCCGAAGCGATACATTTCCAGCTCTTGCCTTCTCCTCTTCCTTTTCTTCCCTTTTTTTTCTTTTTCAACACCCTGCGAATCTCGCGCAAACCGTTAAATTCTAAAAGTCGGCCCTCGTTCGTCCCTGCTCATTCGGGATAAATTCAGGAATTTACAGCTGGGTAAATAAGGTTAAGTAGGTGCAGATTGAGTCGAGCGTGGAAGCCACACAACGCGGAACGCGGGGCGAAGGGGAGATGGACCGTACGTACCACCTTCGCCTCGTACCACAGAATCGAAGCCCCATCGTGTGGTCGCAACCGCGGCTAGCATTGGATAGTATTGGATAGTATTGGATAGTAGCCGCGGGCTACTTCTATTATGCCAATAGCGACACTAGGTAGGCTAGGGTCATCTTCAATTGGATCATACTTGACCATACTCGGTACGGTAGGCCAGCTGATCGTTACGTTTCTCGACGTTTTAGCTTGCAATCGTTTCGACCAGGAACGTAACCTTTTGATTCATCCGTGTTTAGTTCGATGTTTAGAAATATATCGGCTTATATAGACGCGTTTTGCGTCGGTGGTGATGTTTGTTAAGCTTGGATCATCTTTCAATTGGATCGCGCTTGACACTTTGCCATTCGCAAACACGATCGTTGCATTTTCGCGATCCAGAGATATCTTTCGCGAGAGAATACATGTTTAATTATCCCGTAACCATTTATTTCCAACAGCTTGTATTTGTTTGTACGTCAGATACGATTTCTAGTTAGGACTGAGATTATCTTGCACCATCCGAGTTGCGTTCGATGTTTAACCAAATCGATCGGTTTTAAACGTAAAGTAATTTTTATCGAAAATATCAATTTACATTCCTATCGTAATAAGATGTTTACGTTCCTCTTCTACCACCTGTCGCCGTTATGAAACGATAGAACGGATTAGGCTATTGATTAAATTCCGAATTCAATTAAATCAATCGTTACGAACGAAAGCAACAAAGAGAGAGAGAGAAAGGGAGAGAGAGGAGAAGCTAACTTAACGGAACTAGGTTAAAAATATCTTGCAGGGAACAGTCGATTTTCTGCGATTTATCATTGACGAAGGGAAGGGGCGGTTGCAAGGGTAGCGAATTGTTTAAAATAGACGGTAAAGGGGATTTAAATGGTCCCCAAGCGTGTATCGTGACGCGCTGTCACAGATGGGGGACCTGGCTCTAAAGTGAATCGAATTTTCAACCGTGTAAACTCGCTCGAGTGTTCGAGGGGTAGAAGCCTGCTATGACCACAATCTTGTAACCGTAACTATATTCATATATTAATGAACAGTGACACGAACTACCGACCGAAACATGAATACATAACATCGATAATATTCATTTTCAGTACGACTAAATATATCTTCGAGGCGGAAAATTTCTTACGTACGAACTTTTTAAAAATGCTTGACCCTATCGAGATTACTAAGTAAGTAAGATGCATAGAGGAAAGGTCAATTATTATGCAAATTTACTACGTTACTGTTACATTATTCTCTTAAATTTTCTATATTCCTACGATAAATGAATTTATAAAAGTAAGAGTTCCATTTTCAGATATTCAATACCTGTTGAGAATTGTGGATCTTAATCGCCGAAATAAATGTATAGGAACATTTAGATTACACTTAGAATTGATATCAAAATAGTTTCAGACTTATTTAATATGCGATTTACAAGATCTTCGTCGATACAAATTTGCACGCGTCTCGGCATTCTCTTTGTCTCGCTATTTTCTCTACAACACTACCAACGGAACAGTTGCATTCGTCTGTTTTACGATACGTTCCACACGCTCGTACTCATATATGTGTGTCACTACTACGCGACTAATCTAGTCCAGCGCACAAAATTACACATATTCCGATAATAACAATTACGCACCTGGATAATACGAAATTTACACGACTCTATGAAAATCGTGGTTGATCAATGTGGCTTCGATCATCACGTTGTACGTGAGATCGGTAGGTGCCCTGACACTTACGAACGGGTGTCTATGTTCTTGTAAATTTTGCAGACTTGTATCGATCAAAACGACGAACCACCTGTGAGACATTATATTGTAGGATACCGTTACGTACATTGCATCAAGAAATTCAATTGCACGCGTGCACGTAGACGAACGTTGTACGCGGTACACGCATGCGAATATGTCACGCTGCGTAACCAGAGGATGGAAAGCAACGTAGTCGCGGGGGTTGCGCAGCGTGGAGAAGGAAGAATCAGAGAAACAGCGTGGCCACCCTTAACGAGGCTAATACACTCGTCACTAAGCGACCAGTCTCTACTACCCAGCGTCACGTCCCGTGCGACGTGTTATTAACGTCGCGCTTCCCGAAGCACGATAGCCACGATACAACTGTTGAACGTCACGTTGACGGTCCGCGTTGCGTTTCGCGGCACGGGACCCGTCCTGTCAAACCGTTGCGTTCGTTATAATTTCCTACGTAACCCACCGTGTATCCCGTAAATTTATCGTCCTTCTGTGAACGCTGGTTACACGCGAAAGAACGAAAAACTTGCAAAGGTGAAAAAAGATACGAACGATAAACCAGTTCTCGAAGTTAAACCTTTAGTCTTGGATAGTCTGTTACTGATAGTCTGTTATCCGTATCGTAAAACAGTCTGAGATATCATCGGTGAACGTAATCAGGCGACGAATTACGAATCAGGCGAATTACGAGTAGAAATAGATCGCGATAAGTACGAGGACGCTTTTTCATATTTCGCGTACGCTGAATGCTTTTCGTTGCTTTCATTTTCTACTTATTTTATCGTAAATTTCTTTCTTTCTTTTTTTTATTTGCGTCATACGCGTGTATCTTATAACGTGAGATACTAAATAGAATATTTGTTAGATTCGTCCGGTAAATGTAACAAGTAGGTATCTTGTAATATCTACGGTCAGCAGTATCGGTACGTACACTGATTGGCCAAAAAGCGAAAACTTCCATCAACGCATCGCGTGTAAAAATGCAAGCGCCGTATGAATCGAAGCAGATGTTAAGGGAACTGCTTGCAAATACGCGGCGCACAACTGATACACACGCGATATCGTTACCCTAGGGCCGAAAGAAGATGTACGCGAAGTCGAAAGCGGCATGTAAGAGTTCGCCAATATCCACAGGACATAAATGTTTTACATGCAATAAGGCGTTCGCCACGGCTGGACGAAACTGCCCGCAGTCCAATTTTATTACTTGACCGCAAAGGGGCTTCGCTCGGGGAAAGCAGGCTGAAACGTTGAACGGGAGTTCGAGGTGTAAAAAAAGCTTGCTGTATAAGTGCGCCAGATACTTGCGCGACACGACCAACTGCAACATGCAAACATCCAACGAAACTCGTATCACACGCGCGTTTTTTAACAATTGCGCTAAAACGTTGAACCGATGATGACAAATATCGAATAGATATGGCATCAACCAAACGTCTTTAAGCAGCGAATTACGCTAACTGCGATAAAATTGGTCAAATCTATGCGAGAGTTTACACCGTATTGATCAACGCTTTGGTCATTGATCGAAAACAAGAATCTCCTAGCGCGAACTTCTTGCAACGATTTTCGTTCTGCTTCGTATTAGCTTCTCTTGATCGCATAGAAACACCTAAGGTCTTCGAAATATTTCAAGACACGTAATTTCCAAGACACGAACGTTCTCAGTCATCGCTCTCACGCTCTTCGAACTAAAAATCACATATACCTATAAATTACGTTCGTATATTCGTCAACTGTCATTTTTCTTCCTAACTATTCGACTCTCATCCTGACTTAACTGACGAAGACAGTACAACTGACTTGGTACAAAGTTTCTAACGCTGGGAATACGACTCTGGCGAAGAGCGAATATACATAGAAACAATATAAGTCGGCGACACATGCAAATACGCGTGTGCACGCGCCGGTATGTAGCGCATACGATTTATGACGGTCAATTTATTGAAATGGCCGGCCTGCTCTCATCCCCCGTGTTCTCCCAAACGTTTCTTGGCCTTCCGCGTCGTATAAGTGCCGGCATTTATTCACGCGTGCGTGTGTATTACGTATACACACACATACACACGAACGTGGAATGTGACTTTCTGCATTCGGTGGCACGAAGCAACGTTTCGCTACGGAACAGAAAAGGGATGGAAATTACTCGCTGTTGTCTCCCGGTAAATCTTTAATATTCTATTTAATATCGACGGCCCCTGTACGGTTGGCGGACCACGGACACCACGATCGTATAAATCAAACGACGGATATTGGTCGTTTTTGCTGGCAACGGGGTGAGACTCTACGGCCACGGCCTCTATAATTGTTTTTACGGATTATAAATTTCGCTTTTTACCGGGGACACCTCGCGCGCCGTTCGATTCCATTTCCCTACCTGAGATTCCCTCTGCAATCCTGGGGAAAGCTGGTGCCATCTCGACGATCCCATTCGTCTTTCCGCAGAAAATTTCTAGATTTACTTATTTTCTTCGAGAAGAAACTTTCCACTGGAATAAAGTTTCCACGAGTAAAAGAGGATTCCGTAATAGAATATTTCTCGAGCATCACAGATCGTACGAATCAACCAGATAAATCTATTTCTGCGGCTAGTTGATATGAATTGTGAAATTGAACGATTCTTTTCATTTACAAATCTGACGCGCCGCAAGCAAGGAATACGAAAAAGTTGTAAAATCAACGAGGGTATTTTAATAATACGAGTACCCGTAGCGAAAGATCGACGAACAAATTTGGACAAATAACATTCTCGAGTTTCGTTCGATGAAAAAGATTTTCATTCGAAATTCATTCGGTTGTTACAAGCAGATCGTCGATTTTTCTACATTTATGAAAAATCTAAATATATTAGACGCGTGTAATATGCAACGATATAGCTACAAAATATTTAGAGTAAATTACTCGTCATAGGTAATCTTATAGAAAATGAAACGAGTCTTTATTCGAGTCGCATTTCCCTAGTTATATCCAGAGAGATCTGATCTCGCGTGAAACATATTTTAGAAAAATCAAATCGAGGAAGAATTTTGTTACGAGTATTTTTCAAACATGTAAAAAGATAAAGTAAAAGACATGTAAAAACGTGTAAAGATAAATTTCATATAAATGGACGAGACAGGACTCGTGATATATCGCTTTATCGTTAGATATCGTTCGGTATATTAATCAACTTAATTACATCGATTTATCTACGACTTTGCTTCATCTAGTTCGATGATAACGAGACCGCGTTCATGAAGATATAATTTGCAAACAAAAAAATTAAAGAAACGAAGAAAGCGAAATTCGATGAACGTTGCATATGATGAAAACGGTGCTTTATATGCGTATACGAAGCTTATAGAATTTAATAGAACTTTTTAATCGGCTATCGTTGAATACCAGACGCCCGTATTTATATCAGAGGAAGAACAGATAATATTTATGAAGTGTTCGTTCGAGAATCACCAACGAACCCCTCGTTCCCTTTCTACCAAGGCATCAACATGATACAGTGCCGTTTAGACGGGAGTTCAGGGGTTAAGAAGAGATTTTGGGGTCGCGTTAATTAATACCACGCTACCGACACACACCCCCTGTACGCGCAACACTTGGGCACTAACTATGACTTAAGCTGCCATTAATTCACATCAACGTCTTCCTACGGTATGGGGTAGGTGACTTGCATCCTTGTTGCCGAACAGAGATAAGTGGCTAGGCACTTAAAGAATCGATGGTTGGCTGGTTATATTTTTCTTAAAAACTTCAAAGTACGCGATGACAAATTTTTCCTTCCGATGGTTTTCGTTACGACGTACGATAATTTTACACACGTCGGTATCCTAATCGTATTAATAACGAGCTTCGTCCTTTGGAATTTTCTATCGAAATTTTACATTCGCGTTGGATCTTTTATTATTATCAGCTTGCAAGCACAGAAATAGCATGGAATATGTGCGTAAGCGAGATAAAAATATCTTCCTCTAAAGGAAGAAAGGTAGGTGATTCGTTCGAAATGAATAGTTTGCGAAAGGGAAATTATCAAACGAAAAATGAAATGGGGAAAACGGTGCTTAAAAATCTAAGAAATCGACGAAAACTTTTTGCAGGCCATTGAAAAATTCTGACGATCTACGTATAACGAAAATACGCGACAGGTATAACGAACAAGCAAATAGACTAAGTTTAGATGTGATCGCGTTACGTCGCGTCTTTCTCAACCTCGAGTCTTCGAAAGTTACGTAATTCAAGGGAATTTCGTCCATGAAGAATCTTACGCGCATCGAGTTGTTTTAATTCTAATAAAGTTATCGCGTTATGAGCTGCGCGCAGAAATTCGAAACTAGGAAATACATATTTAGCAGTGCACGTAACGTGTATCTGCGCGATTCTCAGAAGGAGAGCGACAGAGAGAGCAACAGCGATTTCACAGTAGTCGATGTCTCTGAACGATAACCAACCTACGTTTTCGTCACGCACACGTCTCATGTGACCCGTGGACTTAGAACATAATCCCTGTCAACTCTAAGAAAATAATGATCGCACGATGCGTCTGTGATTTTATAGTACGTATGCGTCTACTCTTACATTGTTCCTATCGCTTCTTGTATCGGACGAATAAATTACCGGTGTAAAAATAATTTTGTAATTAGATCTGCCGCGATCAACGATAAGGTGTCTTAATTTTCTTACACTCGATTATGCTACCGAAGGGGATAGGTGCGTACATGCGATACATTGGCTTCGTGCTCGCGCTATTTCAATTTTTGTAACTGCATGTACGTATAGTATCGACAAGGACTTGTCGTGTTATTATACATAATTATTATTAATTATTAAACAAAAATTATTTAAAATTTAAATTGTTATATAGGGTGGTTGGTAACTGGCGAAAATATAGAATAAAAGATTTTTTTTTTAATTTTTCCATCGAGACAACGATCTACAGTGAGATCCGTATAACGAGACGCGATAAAGTGCACGCGTACCGAGCGAAAATTCAAAGTCGATTTTCTCGAAAACGAAGCCTCGAACGAAAAATTTTTATTCTATATTTTCGACTTCTTTTTTCGCTTAGAATCACCCCCTTTCCGCTTGTACCACCAGTTACCAACCACCCTGTATATAAATTATCGTGAAGAAGATTCCAGAGAAACGAAAATGCCGGTAGATCTACCCTTTCGCCCTTAAATTTACTAGCGATGTAATCTAAACAATTTGAAGATAAAATCAGCCAATGAAAGAATTCCAAAGACACGAAGCTTAGAAACTAGGCTGAGCAACCTACCGTGTGCCATCTAATTTAGAAATCTCAATGCAACGAGCCCGATACGGACACAGAAATTGCAATCAATCGACTGTAAATGTATTACCACTTGATCGAAGAATCTTAGCAAATACAGCGATCGCAAAAATTGCAATTGATCAACCGGGAACCTACTACCGTCTCGTCTAAAAGTCTTCAAAACTGCGATCATCGGGATGAAAAGTTGCAAGCGTAGAAAAATAGAAAAGAGAGGAAAGAACGTGTGGACGATCAACGTTGTCGTGGAAGTAGACCACGAGAGGGACGGTGAGCGATTAGCCGCGTTACCTATCGGCGTATTTCTCTCGATTACACCGAGTCCCTCGAACCAACGTGAAAGAAGAAAGTCATCCAACAACGTGTTCTTTTACGATCAAATTAACCCCGAAAACAGCCGCTGGATATCGATGAACTCAGATTTTCCCTACAAAAATGACGATTAATATTCCCGCCGTTCGATATTTCCACCTTGTCACGCGTTCTCTTCGAAAACCAGCTTTCAATATTTACGATTACTCGATCCGATTCAGCGTAATCCAGCCAATAAATCGCGTCCTCGGGGCCCTCGTGTCCTCCTAAATTCATCGAGATGACGATTCGAATAAGAAGGGAAACGATTTTGACACGCTATCCGGTGGTCTTTCCGTTCCGAAAATCCAGTACGTCTGGGTGGATCTTTCCCGTTGGTTAAGCCGATCATTGTCGCGGTAACAAGCCGGCTATTGACAGGTCTCATTCTCGTACAACGGCTACATACTCGCGTCACGTACGCGTGTGTACGTCTATACGTATACCCGTGTGTGTCTACACGTACGCACGTGTATGCGAAAATCGAGGACCACGTTTGTATCCCGGCTACACACACGTGGTTCTCGAGCAAGGGGACACACGACGATGAGACAAACCACGGTTTGACCACTGTGCGGTGGTGTTACGGCGCTACTACGGGGGCCACATACTAATGGGGCATTACCTTAACACCCTCTATCCTGACTCTCGTTCAGTTAGTTACTCCTCGGGGATGTGGAAGCAAGGAAGAAAAGAAGGCGCCGCCGAACCTTTCTCTCTCCCCTGCTGTCTGTCCCTTTCTTTTCCTTTTTCCACCGCGTCGTCTTCCTCCTCGACACTTCTCGTTACTACTTCCTTCTACTCCGTTTCGAGCGACGCGGCGCGACCACCCCCAGCCTCTTTCTTTCCTCCTCGTTACTCCTCGGTTTTCACCGCGTATTTTCTCTGTTTTTGATCGATCGTTGGCGAGAACGCGAGTCTCCACGTGAATCGTTATCGGGCCACTTCCACGTCCGTTGGATAACTCGGTCCCCGAAATCGGATCGTTTAACGAAATGTCAATGGGTGCGAACGATCGTCGAAAGAATTTCTTTGGTCGCAAATTTGATACTCAGAATTGAAACTAATTTCCACGGCAGCGTAACCCGCGCTTAGTGGAAGTACAACGGCGAAGGGAGAGTTTTCGTAGGGGCTTCGTATCGATTATTTTGACGAAAGAATAAAATAACGGGAATAGTCTTAATTCCATACGCGCTACGAAGTATTAGAATCGCGCGCGATTCTATCAGGTCGTTTTTGACATTGTTAATTGGAATATCAGCGAGCAACTTACACTCGTAGTACAATTGCTGTATGCAATTCGGAGGAATCTCAGGAAGAATCTATCGGATATGTTTCGTACTGTATTTTCTTCCCTGTGATGCGTTCGTTTTAACGATATAGTACACGAATGAAAATAATCATCATCGCAAATAATTATTACACGTTTAAAAGAAACAAGAATATAATGTGTCTCCGTAAACGTAAATTATCGGTAAACTAATCTGGAGTATTTACCTTTTCTTCAGGTAGATAAAGATACGCCTTCAGGAGTAGAGATCGTGCGAATTGTTTTTCAATATGCCAATCGATCCATCTTGATATTCTCCAAAAAGTTATTATTGTCATTGTGTTAACTGCTTTCTAAAACCTATCTTACAAAAGACAATAAAAACGAATACAAAGTCGCACCACGTGTTTCTTCTCGTACTTATAATTTTATATAGAGACCGTCAGAACTCGATTAAATGCATGAAAAATTATACGATTTCACTTAAGAAAACGTATCTACAGGACTCTGGAAACCATTCGCCTCTTGCGATCTGAATCATTTCTCCTCCTATAACCGCATAGTTTACCGATAAATTGTCATTCGTATGTTAAAGTCAAACACCCTGTACGTATAATAATAAGCTTCGATAAATCTAAGAAAAGAAGGAAGAAATTAGAAGAGCGCGAAATCGCGTGTTCTTCTTCGCACGAAACTCCGCATCGAGAAAGATGGAAAGCTTCTCTTGGAATGTTCCGGGCCGGGTGAATGATACGCCGCGGCCAAAGAATTGCAAATCGTTTTGATCGCGACTCGCCTCGAGTTGTGTCGACACTCCGAAGCCCGATCCGAGATTCGGTCGGAAACAATACGACGCGACGAGCGATTTGTGCCGGCGATAGGTGAGTCCTGGTGGGGAGAGGACTGCATGAATTTCAATCGACATCTTATCTGGTACACGAGCGAGCCTCGAGTACCGGTGGATCGTGATCAAGTGGACCTCCATGGCGAGGACAATACACGCTGCGCCCGACAAGTGACAATACGCTATCAGGGTCGTTCGAAGCGTATTGCTCTTTTGTCCGAGCCACTACACCTGCCATACGTACTTGAACAAGTTCATGGAAAGTGTGAGGACTGACCCGGCCGTGGATTACCAGCGAAGATCGCACAAGGGTTGTTCAAAGCTGTCGTAAGAAGAACGTGGCGTAGGTATTAACGGTGATAAGATATTTCAGACTGTGAAACAAAGTTCCTTGCACGATCTGAAAAATTCTGACGCGATAGATTTCAGGGTATGTTTCTTCTATAATTCGTCCTTTGTCGTATTAACCACATCTGCAAGCATTGAAAATTGCAGGATGGTTTTAACACTAGAACTACCACACCAGCAAAATTGACTGGTTTTACAATTTTATTTTAAAGTTCCTACTTCGTGTTATATAATGATGTAACGACTTTAGCAACGATAACTAAAAGAATAATATTATGAATTTTATTTTGTTTTTTATGTATTCAAACTGAAAATAATTTCCATTAAGGCTACGTATACCAACAGCGGTCAGAATGACTGGTACTCGTCAAAGTGTAAAAGGGTCCTGCAATCTGTTCATCGAACCCCAATTGACCAGTTTCCTCGTTTTGTAAAATTTTTGCTGCGTATTATTCAATATGGTGATATCAGTTATCAGGAAAATTCCAGATCGCTAGACGCTAACGCTAGAAATACCACATCAGTCAAAATGACTGGTTCTACAATTTTATAAATGTGTCAATCCTCGTTTAGTGGTCATGATCCCAGATGGATTAATATTAACCAAAAATATACTACATAGCATGGAATTCCTTCTGTAATCGATAAATATAAAAATATTCTATTATTTCGTACTTTTTAAAGACCAGTAATTTTGACTGATTTTGGTAGAAATAGCTTCGTGTTCACTATCGGTAGTTCTAGCGTTAATCTTTGACGATGAAGTTAACGGTGATGATGCTTTCGATGGTAACGTACGATGGCTACATATGTACTTACGCGTGCAATGTATTCATAGCAATGCCGAATGTTTCATATTTTACGTGCACGGAGAATATAAGACACATAGGTCGTAAGATTAAGTTCGGGTTGCAGGTTTGCAGGCGTAAACGTTAAAATACGAAAGACGTTGAGCTTTGTTTCGACCAAACCGACATCGAACGCAATTCGATGGTTGGAAAAGACCATAAACGTAAACCAGAGACAAATATACGTACCTGGAAGTCCGTTCTAATCCGGAAGGAAAAACTATGAAGAAATAAGTAAGAAATAATACGAAACTTAATTCTGTGTTTGGTCTAGGGGCAAGTTCATAGCGTATTTACGATAGATATGTAAATGTAAGAAATTAACTAATAAAGCTATCGCATTATTTAATTAAATTAGCTAATAAATATATCGCAACGATTGTCCGAGGCGACATTAACGATAAGAATCCTGCTAGAACACGAAATACATAGGAAGCAAAGAACCCGTCTTAGCCAGAAGTCTGCGTCGTCTCATCAAACTGGAAAACTTGCCGTTGAAAAATATCTTGCCGAACAAATACTCTAAAAGTAACGTCCGACATTCCCTCGATATTTCCATTAAAACTTTCCACATATATTAAAGCCGCGCGATATAAAGCAAAAAATTGTGACGGAAACTGCGACAAGAAGGAACGAGGAAAACACAGCCTCTTTATCCGGTTTTCTGGGACCGTCAGCTACTCTGTCGAACAGCTTGGCCCTTATGAATTACTCGACTTTCGACCTGATGCGACTGCCAGCATATTAAACCCGACATCTCAAGACCGACGTACAACTTTTAAGGCCTTCTACACGCTCAGACCCGACCCTTTCTCGCGACTACCCTCCTTCCTACAGTTATACGATTTCAGCGAGCCGTAGAGGCAGCAGGGGGTAAATTCGGATAGGACGCGATAGGATTTACTGCTCCAGACATATTTCAGTTTCCGATCCGAGGAATTCGATGAAGATCGCGCGTTTCATGCTACTATGTCCTATTTTTCCGCGTTATCGACGACCCTTTATAGCGGCGCATAACGAGCTTCAGGAAACGCTGGAACGATACCAGTTTGATCGCGATATATCGAATTGGTAACCGAAGGGTTCGACTTCGTGGCTCGTGGATACCACGGGAGAGGGTACGAGAAGGATAGAAGGATGAAAATTCTGAGGATACGAGGATCTCGGTGGCGATCAATTTTCTAATTTAGAGATTTCTGCGTTGAGAGACGTATCGTCGAGTATCGTTGACCGCGACCCGATTGCAGGTACATGAAACGTTTAGAAATTTGTCTTAAGCAATTTGCTCTATACGTTGCGTGTAATGTCTGTATCGTATTTTAAGACGTTATTAGTCGATCGAACATCGAATAAACGCGTTTATTTCGCTGTATTGGTAGAGATGGTTTTATCGATCGACGAACGTGTCGACGACGAATCAATTTTACAATGAAAAGTTAAAAGTAAATGCGCCTTAGGTACAGTCGTGTACGTGTATTTATCAAATATCGAGGAATGTAGTCCCTTCCGAGGGAAGAATAACGATCCTTCGAATACTCGCTCTTCTAGAAGATCATCAATGAAAGCAATTATGTAATGTACCTTGGGGAACCGGGTCCCTGCAGAATCGAAGCAAAACGAAAACATGGGAAGATAAACGGCGATCAACAAAAAATCGCCTAACACCATCCGATTAATTACACCACATGTACGGTGTATTCCTGGTAAATCATCGTCTCCATTCAACGATCAAGTTTACTTCTCGCTGTCTAACGTCGCAGGAAAATGTTTAATCGCATCTATTCATAGAACGTTCTAGGATCGTCTTTTTATCGATTCCTGTCGATTCTCACGCGTTAAACGAAAACCTCTGATCTTAAATACTTAGTCGTAGAATTATAGTCCGCGATTGAAGCTAGGTTCGATACTAGCGGTCTTTTCACGCTGCTTAATTTCTTAACACTCGCGTCCTTCTCTTCCCTCGATTAGCCGATAAATTTGTCAAGACGAAATTTCCAACGTGAGATCGTCGCGCGTTCAAGCCCATTAAGATGGTCGCAGAATTGCGAACGACGATCTACGTGCCACGAGGAAAAAACAAAAATACAGAGAGAGAGAGAGAGAGAGAGAGAAAGAAACGAATGGGAGTCGCGGTGGAAGAAGACTAAGTGGCCGAACGAGATCGAATCGGCTGGTAAATTAGACGACGATTGTTCGCTCGTAAGGACCGGCGAAGGCTACTAATCAGGAGCTTGCACTCGCCCCTCTTCAACGAAACGAGGCTGGTCTACTTCGAGGCAACTCCGTTCAAGTGAAGATCTCTTCTTTTCTTTTCTCTCCTTTGCTTCCTTCCCTCGACTCAAGAAGACTCGTGAAAGTCAGAACTGGCGCTAACTCGACTCCACTAACGGGCAATCAGATCGCCTCTGTTGGGACAACAAACTCTGCCACCCCCTCGTCTCCATGTGTCTCCACCCCCTTTTGCTTCGCTTGTATAGCTTATTTATCGAAGAAGTTAGCCAGGGGTTAAACAGCAGTAAATCCCAGTCTACGAGGAATTGGCATCGCGACTTAATTGCCTCGATCCGATTCCACGCTTTGAACGATTCGACGAGGATGATTTGTAACGTCCGTGAATGCTAGTCGAATCTTTGAACTAGGAATCAGATATTAATACTTGGTATGTACTACTATCCGTAACACCAAGTCAATTTCGATATAAAGATTCAATTGTTCTTCGTGTATATTCGTTGTTATATAATCGAGATTCGATGATTATTTGTACTTGATTTTTGAGGTTGATCTACATATCTATAAGGTGTCTACTTAGATCGTGTAAGCTGGTTTCAATTGGTAAAATACATACATATAGATAATAAAATAACGTGGAAATTGCTGTAATTAAACAGATGATGCCTCAGAGAATACACATCTAATCATCCACAAAAGTTTTCGTACATTAAAAAGGGCGTGTAAATAAGACATAGTTACACTATAATATAACGTCATATAACAACATATTTCTTTTGTAATGTATAAAGCAACAATAGAACAGCTTTCTAGTAGTAAAATTTTGCAACACTTTGTTTCGATAAAAATAGCCTCTTTACAGGGTGACTTTCGTGGATAACTGTACGTATGTTGGATGAGTTCCACGAAGAGTTTGTTAAAACTAGAAAGGTATAACTGTTCTTCCAACTGTATTTCTTTAAATATATCTTCGTGTACATTAAGGAGATAACGACAGGTAATATCAGAGAATATTTTGGAAAGGTATCTTCGTATTTTTTCTACGATGCTTAAATTAGAGAAAAATCGAACGTAACACGCGTGTAGACGTCACCATATACTCGCTAGTGTCCGTAAAAATGTCTAAAATGTTGCTTTGGGGGAAGAATGATTGCTCAAATGCATATAAACGTAATTATCTACGTAACAAGAATTAAAGCGAAAGACGATTGACTGAAGAGCAAACGCATGTATACAGTAGCTAGGGCTTAACTGTGTAAGTACCGCAACCAGTTAACAACTAGGTTAATACTTGCTTTATTATGATGCGCGCAAGTCACGTGCTCGGGGGAATCCTCTCGAGACCTGGATAATATCTATTCGTCGGACGTGTACAGGGAATGTCAGCAGCTGTATCCGTGAACGATCAGATCGAGGATATCCTGCATCCCGATTTCCCGTAACCCTATGCAATAGACTCGTCGAGGGAAGAACTAAAGAGACGAGGGTGAATTACGTCGAGGCATCGACGATCTCGGTCTTATTGTCCCGTTTACACCAGCTTCTTATATCCAGAATTCTTTTCTCATATCCAGAATCAAGGGAAAATAGATTAAAACGAGGTGATTCGATCGTTCGATTTCTTCATTATTCAAATCGTTTTAACATAGATATATGAAGAATTTTGAATAAAAATTGTCCAAAGTCTATATGGTATACATGTATCGTTTATATCGTAAGTCGTCTCAGGATAAATCGTGTACAGTTTTTACTTTAACGCGGCTATGATCTTAAAGAATATAACGAACATTATTGCGAATAAATACTCTGACAATGAATATTGTTATACGTGGAATGATCGGACGTTTTCAAATGCAGTTTGACTGGAAAATCAAATAGAAAAATAGCTACCATTTAATATCCTAATATATTATACTAGATAACGATATACTAGACTAGAATTACTCCGGATAATAATCGTAGATAATATTGTAGTGACATATGCGTCTTAGGACGTTTCGACACAAAGATTGTCCAAAGTCTATGGTATACATGTATCGTTTATGTCATAAGTCGTCTGTACAGTTTTTACTTTAACGCGGCTATGATTTTAAAGAATATAACGAACATTATTACGAATAAATACTCTGACAACGAATATTTTTATACGTGGAATGATCGAATGTTTTCAAATGTAGCTTGACTGGAAAATTAAATAGAAGAATATTTATATATCGATTCTCTTTTAGTCTTTCTTCCAACGTAGCTACTATTTAATATCCTAATATCTATACTAGATACCGGTATACTAAACTAGAATTACTCCGGATAATAATCGTAGATAATATTGTAGCGGTATATGCGTCTTAGGACGTTTCGATACGAAGATGCCTCACATAGTTGTTTTGCAACAGAGGATTAACACTGTACAACGCACGTAATGTAATAAACAAACTCTGGATAAAGCAATTGCGCTGCTACGTGCAACCTACAACAAGTTCAAACCTTCCGGTAACCCCCTCGATCGGTATAAATAGACGACCATGTTCTCCAGAAGTCAGTCAGTCAGTCGGGCGAATTAATATCAGTATCGAATCAGTCGGTCGAGCGAATATTTATTTATTTATTATTGCTTAGTTGCTCCTTTCGGCTTTGCACGAGCTTTCGGTTTTACATCTCTTTTACCTATTTCGCTTCTTATACAGGGTGGTTGGTAACTGGTGGTACAAGCGGAAAGGGGGCGATTCTACGCGAAAAAAGAAGTCGAAAATATAGAATAAAAATTTTTCGTTCGAGGCTTTGTTTCCGAGAAAATCGACTTTGAATTTTCGCTCGGTACGCGTGCACTTTATCACGTCTCGTTATAACGGATCTCACTGTAAATTTAAAAAAAAATTAAAAAAAAAGAATTTTTATTCTATATTTTCGACTTCTTTTTTCACGTAGAATCACCCCCTTTCCGCTTATCCCACCAGTTACCAACCTCCCCTCTTATCCACTCTATTATATCGCACTCCCTTAATTATTCTGTCTCTAAAACTATAGCAACTTTTGGGCTTTTGCCTCCTTGCTGTGCTTCCTTATTGTTATTCCTCTCCATCTTGTATTGTCCTTCTCTTCTCTATTATTGCTTTTAGTTCCGTTAGTCCTTCTCCAGTCTCATTTAGTATCTTTTCTGTGTCCTTTGATCCTCCCGTTATTTCGCATTCTTCCATTACATGTCTCGGGTCTTCTTCTTTCCTTCTACATAATCTGCATCTTTTTTCTCCCTCTTCTTTCCAATATTCCCTTACTTTGGTCTCGTTTCCACATCTGAATCTTGCCAACATTCTTCTGTCCTTCCACTTCATCCTCCCTTCTGAGGGTCGAGCGAATAAATATAGCGAATCAGTCCAGCGAATCAGCATAACAATTAGTATCAGTACCGCAGTATCGCGCAATCTTATAACGAGTATCATCAAGCGAGTAACGCTTGCGATTAACTTCGTATTCTACATTTTAAAATATCTGTAAATATAGTTAATTAAATTAACTCGTCTCGTTATTAATTTAACCAACAACACGTCTCACCGTGTCGTTAATACGTCAACTAACTTAGATAAAAATAATTATCTTTCGATCTATATTCGCTTACTTTCGAAAAAAATGCTATATCTGTGTACTACTGATAGCTACTATCTTACATTAACGTTGTCTTTTTCTGGCGAACATTCGAAAAGAATGTCAAATTAGTACGATATTTTATAGAGGAGCGTGATATAACGGAACGTGCGGAGAAAAAAGTCGAAGGGTCGATCGACTACAACCAAAACCAAAGAGGATCAATGAGCTATACGCGATTCTTTACGGGTCTAATTGAGCGCAGAGATAACGCGACCGATTCCTGCTGGGTAATAACGTTTCCTCCGCTTTCTTTAATGGCCGAACTAATCGCTGCTGGTACCTTAACTATACCTAAAGATATCTTACTCGTAAATCTACGTAGCACTTTAAGCAAATTTCCTAACACACGTAACTACGAAACAACGTTTAACTAATCACCTTTATAGATAAAGAGATTAGAACGTCGAATCAAAAATTTATATGTACGAAAGACGTACGAACGAAATATTGCAACATTGAACAGGTATATGATTGATCGATTGATCGACTGATTGGCAAGTTACGATTAGGTTGATTCTAAACGCAAGCAAAAGCAAAATCTTTACAGCTCGAGTACTAAGAATGCAATGTATTCATCGCAACAGAAATTTAAAACACCTCGACATTGAATCCCTTTCTTTTTTTTATCAAAAAATCGATAAGAAATCACGATCGAACGCAAATCTGAGATCCTCGTATGAACAAAATATTTAAACGAAAAGGAGAACGAATCGCTGGAAAATTACAAAGATATACGTTACGATCGATCGATCGATATGAAACCAGGATTAAATTAGTAAATACAGCATAGATTCAAAGTTGAAACCTTTACAACTCTAAAACGCGAACGCAACGTATCTATCCAAAGAAGAATGGAATTACTTGGAAGAATCGAAACCATTTTTACGGTTATATGCTTACCGGAATTCTAAAGATAGAAAAATACGCAGAATGCGATGTAAAAATACGTAAAAGTATATAAAATACCCAAACTCTGCTACTTTCTTACTGAAATATTTACCGTAACCGTGTTCGATTGCTTTTACAACAATACGAATTTTCATAAACGTCGGAAATCTTCTTACGATCGAAGCATCGGTAACCGAATCGAATCATTCGCGTGAAAAGCGCACTTAAAGGAAGTGCATGAAGATGCCAGAACAGCAATGGCAAAAGTACGATCTCAGTGACTCATACGCACTCGATTTTATGTGACATATCCGATCGGTATTGCTAACCATCATTGGCTTTTTTCCACCAAGCACCACAGGGATAGTATGTAAAAAGACCATCAACGATTCGGCAGTGGTAGCATCCTGACGTTCTCCTGAGAGAGTCGTTACCGTCATCGTTCTCTTCGTCGTTCCCCCTTTACATACATATACGTACGTATACGTAGAAAGATTGGTACGGTGCAGTTGTCCTTCATCGATGCACCGACCTGTACCGTTCGTACCGATTCGAATTTCCGAAGACGTACACGCCGGCAGTAACGGTAACTACCAGCGCGCGATTTACGATGCTCCAGGACTATAAACAACGGGTAAACGCCAGGTTATTACGTCACGATGCGTGGTACGAGGAGAGGAACGCTCGGGTTAGGTGGAATTGCCGCATCCGAGAGGTGTGTCCGTTCACCTTCTCAGGGTGGACACGTTCCCCTTGATATTTCTCCGTATAGCGTACGAGGTCGACGATGACGGACTTTCTTGCGAATTTCTCTCTTACGGATCTCTGCCCGAGTGATCCTATATTCTAACGAGTAATCGAAAGTGGTGAATTATTAGGAAAAGTTTCTTTCGTTTCGTAAGGTGACAATAGATGAACAATAATTTCTGTTTTATATTGTTTTATATTTATATTTCTATTATTATATTATATTAATTTCTATTGTTATATTTCTATTATATTTCTATTATTTGTGTATATTATTATGTTCGTGCATAATTCAGTAAACTAATATAAAACAAGAAACATTGTGCGTCTATTATTTCCTTCTAAAACGAGAGAAACTTTTCGAACAACCTGATAAAAGCGAGACTAATTCCTTGTTGCGCAGCAGCTCGTTAAATTTGCCTTGGAGATGAAAATATACAGGAAGCACCTCGTCGTCTTGTCATAAACGAGAAAGACGAGAAATAAAAATCAGCGAATCTCGCGAACTTTCATCTGTCAACTTTCAAGTAGTATAAACGGAAATTCTGCGACCTAATTTTCGCTACTACGTCGAGTCCTCGGCAATATCCGATACGAAACCTTCGATTTCGTTACGTTACGTAGCAAGCAAATTTCATATCGGATCGATGCAAGTTGTCCGCGGTTTCGGATATCAAAACTACCATTCGTAGCAATATTCCTCTGATACCGATTCTTCTTTAACTTTCGAAGGAAGCGCACCAAACAAGACACCGTTCATTGCCATCATTTGTAGGCACCGTACAAATGTATGGAAGGGTGTGCACAGAAGGAAGGCAACAGGACCTGAGAGGACACGTAAAGCTCGATCGCTCCAGATATATAAGTATTCCCGAAGGCGAGTGGCAATTTGTCCCGGTCATTTGGCGAGTCCACGGGGACTCCCTGACTGTAATCCAATCACTAGCCACACTCTACCTCTCTCTTCCCCTCCTTCTCTTTATCTTTCTTCATTCTTCTCCCTTTCTCTCTTTCACTCCGCATGTTCCTTCGTCCCCTGCAGTAGAAATCCTCTTCCTATCCAGCCTATATCCATCTTTGTTTCCGCTCTTCTACCATAGAACGACTCGTCAATCGTCATTGAGTCTCTAGCAATCCTGACTGCGTGACGACTGCATCGACTCCTCTGTACACGAATTCGGTCTCCGGAGCAGCGATGTTTGGCAGTCTACGCAACTTTACCTCGATAGAGGAGATAAGATTACTGCAAAGTTGGTAATTAGACGTGAAATCAAGTTGACGACAATTCGATGGACTTTCGTTTTACCGTTGGGGTTAACAGGGGCTTGCGAGAGATAAGAAAGGACATTACGTATCGTAAAATAACCTGTTTAAGTTTAATCGTATTGAATAAGATATTTAAGAAAATATTACTAATTATCGAACGAAGTGGATCGAGTATCGTAAACAAAAGTTGCGTGGTATCGGGTTATTTACGAAGGTGAATATTTTATTTTGTAGGATAGCACGATTATACAGGGTGGTTGGTAATTGGTGGTACAAGCGGAAAGGGGGTGATTCTACGCGAAAAAAGAAGTGGAAAATATAGAATAAATATTTTTCTTTTTTATTTTTCCATCGAGACAACGATCTACAGTGAGATCCGTTATAACGTACCGCACGCAAATTCAAAGTCGATTTTTTCGAAAACAAAGCCTCGAACGAAAAATTTTTATTCTATATTTTCTACTTCTTTTTTCGCGTAGAATCACCCCCTTTCCGCTTGTACCACCAGTTACCGAGCACCCTGTATTTATCGTAAGTAGGTAATTAGTTAAGTAGTATTGTAAGTAAAACAAGGAACGATCACTGAGAGGAAATTTAAAGGAAATCAAAAGACAAGTTGATCGATCTTCATATTGTCATTAATTATATTCTGAGTGAGTAAAATATCTTGCAATTTATAAGTCGCTCGATATTTGAACTACACAGAGATCAAACCGATCACCTCCAGCGAAGTTACACTTTTGGTTTTTACAGGTTCAAACATCAAGTAGTATAAATCTCGATGAAACGAAACTACTTATTTCTATAGAAAAGAAATACTACCATATCGGAGTTATACAATTTTCTACACACCAAGTTGATCGTTTTGCATTCTGACAATGTGAATGGTTCTTCCGGTACATTTAAATTGTAAATAAATTCATAAAACGCGTTGTATATTACAATTAATATACGAAAACGTACACGACACGACATAAACTGTAGTTGAATAACAATCTGAATAACATTTATCTAGCTTTTTCTGCTCGAACGTTACGCAGCGCTTCTATTATTCAAAGACATGCTATCGTTTAAAAAAAAAATAAAAAACACCATTTGCTATATCATTTGCATCATGAACTATATCAAATCTGATTTACGAATAGTCGTTATAAATGGCAAAAAAAAGGTAAAATGATAATTTCAATAAATATTTCCTCGGTTAATATACAACAACAAAGAAGAAACGTTCGCTTAAAAATTGCACATGGTCCTTCGGCTTTATCTTCCTTCCGCCAAAGGAAAAAATACGGTTGAATGTAGAAATACGACGCATGAATTTTCACCAGAATCGTGCCTACAGGCGAATAGCATACGTGATCTTGATACAGAGGGGTTGTACGAAAAATTAGCCTTGTTGAAAGACGGCCCTTTATACTTTCGTCTTTCCCGGCCTTTTCCTCCTTTTTCCTTTAAACTGACCTAGCTCCCAGTCCAATATACCATGCATTCGGTTGACGTGCTTCCACACGAAATCTCTCACCTTCCTTCTTGTTAACGTACTAGAGCTTGCGTCGTTTATTCCATAAAGAAGTAGAACGCACGACGGGTAGTTTACGCGTCGCGTGTAAAAGAATCGAACGGCGTATGTTTTCTTTGCTAGCCAGTTTCCGAACGTGCAATCTATAAATTTCATTTTCGCGATAAGCGACTGAAATAAAATTAAAAAATAAAAATGGGCTATAGATGTAGTTTGCAAGTCAGACGACGTTATACGAAAAGCGAGTAAATATTAATTGTTTGAAATGTACGTGGGAATAAATATCCTGAACTAACGCGTAACCTAATAAATCTACGATGCATCGGATATGATAGATTTGTCAAAACATTGAAATGAATACACGCGAATTTGATAATTTACGGAAACCTGAAGAAAGGGAAGCCATAGAGTGGAACGTAGAATATAAAATATGTAAAACACGTAGAAAATGCGAATGCAAGAAAAATTGCTATGCCTATGCACCTCGAAAGGGATGAGTAATTTTAAAATCAACTTAAGTGCACTACGCTCGATTATTTTATTATTTACAAAAGCAACCGTTAATTTCTAACATTTGTCTTATTTTGCTTGAAATTCTTTGTTTTATAGTTCATCGTTTCTATCGGACAGAGAGCTATATATTCGCATCAGAAAAAGCAGAAAGTTCGGGGTCTTTAATCTCTTTTCAAAGGAACAGAACGTTCCATTCAATGGCCTCATCTGTTAGGTAGTTCCGGTACGTATACCGCGCGCAGATCCGGCCGAGCGGTACTGCAATTACCGTGCTGTGATTTAGGGCTCACCCGTTATAGTTATAGACCGGTGAGCTTTGATTTATGGTACCGCGCACGAAATTAATTTGAATTCGGTAATGTACGAATAATAGGCGGTCATCGCAGTTGCGAAAAATTATGCAGGCAAATCTCTCAAAAGTTCTTCCCTTTCTCTTTAATGCACGTTTATCGCGTTAACGCGAATCGATCGTGCGCTTTACGCTATTCGATTTACAACACCCGATATCGTTATCATTTACAACTGTAGAATTAATCCTATAATGGTATTAGGTTGTCCGAAAAGATTCTTTCCTTTCATAAGGTGATAATAGATGAAGAATAATTTCTGTTTTATATTATTCTATTGAATTAGGTATGATCCATTTCGTTATATTTCTATATATTCTATATATTTCTATATATATTATGCTCGTGCATAATTCAATAAACCAATATAAAACAAAAAATACTGTGCGTCTGTTATTTGTTTATAAAAGGAAAGAAACTTTTCGGACAACGTAATATAATTCGTAACAAAACTACTTATCGTTTGAAACGTTTTTCATTCCAGATATTACAATTGCTATTATATTTTATGGCTCTTTAATACGTAAGATCTATAGAAAATAATAAAATCATCTTAATCTCGATCATTTCGATCTGCGCATTTTCTTTAACATAGGTGTCTTCGTGATCTTAACGCGAATCGATCCTGCTGCTATTTTACATTTATATTCGAAATACAACTAATTCGATAATTATACAACTCGCGACGAAATTAACTTATTATTTGGAACGTTACATTTATTGGCGTAAAATTTTCTTTGTAAGTACTTAGAGGGGAGATTGAAGTGGAAGGACAGAAGAATGTTGGCAAGATTCAGATGCGGAAACGAGACCAAAGCAAGGGAATACTGGAAAGAAGAGGGAGAAAAAAGATGCAGACTATGTAGAAGAAAAGAAGAAGACCCGAGACATGTAATGAAAGAATGCGAAATAACGGGAGGACCAAAGGACATAGGACAAGCACTAAACGAGACTGGAGAAGGTTTAACAGAACTAAAAGCAATAATAAAGAAGAGAAGGGCAAAGGACAGGAAGGAAGCACAGCGAGAAGATAAAAGCCCAAAGTTGCAATAGTTCTTAGTCATTAGTTGTTCATTTTTAGTTTTTAGTTTTAGTTTTTAGAGATAGAATAATTAAGGGAGTGCAATATAATAGAGTGAATTAGAGTGGATAAGAAAGCTCGTCCAAAGCCGAAAGGCACGGACTGAGCAATAATAAATAAATAAATAAAAGAAATAATAAATTTTCTTCGTAAGCCGTGGACGTGCATGTAGCAATGCAGCGAATAGTGAAACGATTTTAAATGGGGCGAAACGCTCGTACAGGAGTTGATCGAACGCGTAAAATAAATTTCACTTTGAAAATCTTGTTTTATTTTCGAACTGATCGGTTCTGAGAATTCACTGCTACGCTTATAATTTTAGTTACGACACGGCTCGTCGAATAACGCTTTGGATAGTACTTATTACTAGTACGTAGTTGAAATACTCTCTAATATCCATTACCGTGGAAAATTTTCACGTACATGCAGATGGTCGTGTTCGTTCATCGAGACTATGTGTGTTCAATGTTCACTCATCGTTCATTCAGGATTGTAGAACGATAAACGCGATCTAATTCAAGCAACGCGAGCGTACTCAGCGAAATTAGTTCTCTTGAAACCGAGGCCTTGGACGAGTCAACAGAAGAGGAACACGTGTATATTGTGTATTTTTTTCCTTCGTTTAATTTTACACAAAAAATCATCTCCTTCTACCGTTGTTTTTCTATATCTGACATTTACGAGTACAAAAGCATGGACATTTATTTCCTTTCACGCGAAATTCATAAAAATCTCCTCGTTAAAATATACCTTCAAATACATTTTGTATCTGCTCGATTCTTTTCAGCAAAATGTAATTGAACTTTCATCGTACGTCACTTCAGCTAATTTCATTATTTCTTGATCCTCTTCGAGCGCAAATTATTCTTCTCTTTCTTTTATTAGCCGATAGTATCGACAAATTACGACACGATATGCAAACAAACGATTGAAACTGAATTTCCGCCACCATCCGCTTGCAAAACTCTGCAAGAAAATTCTTAGTTCCCTGCGAAGATCTTTTCGATCGTTGAGAGTACGGGTGCGGTAATTCTCTGCGGCAACTGGTTTGCCCAAAGGCAGAGATATCCCGGTGCGGCGGTATCGGTCATCCGTGGCGCATCGAGTTTTCAATCGCGGCTCAATACCGAAATTAATTTCAATCTACTTGGAGGACACGGTAAGACGCTGGCCGGACCACGCTCCAATGATCACGAATGCCGGTAAGATTGAGCCGATCGAAAACGACCGAGAGAGAAGCTTCTTAGATCTCCGCGGTAGCTTTCGTTATAGATACATAAACCATCCCTCGTCGATGGATCGTGAGTTGGGGATAGTGGGTGGTGGTCGGGTTCGTAACGAGATTTGCCCGATGTCCACGAACGGTTTAAGCCCGGATCACGTTCAAGCGTTTAACCTTCTTTCTTCGCTTCGTCTTCGACGTAAACTCTTTCTCTCTTTAGATGTCTAACTATCTCTTTCTTTCTGTCTACAGAGATTACAAAAAATCTATGCACATGCATATTGTATTTGTCCTAATTAACTAGATTTAAGTACAATGGCTCGTTAACGTACATATTTGGACACTTATCGTAGGAAAATTTCATGCATGTAAAATATTTTGAAATTTTATTAACGCCGTGTCGAAACACGAATGCTTCGACTATATCGGTGAAATTTGTAACCAGTTTGAAAATGTATAGAAAAGTTGCAGGATATTTACTGCGAATATATATTTGGGAAGAAATTAATAGATGTACAGTGATCCTATTCCGATTGCTGTAAAATATACAGGGTGGTTGGTAACTGGTGGTACAAGCGGAAAGGGGCTGATTCTACGCGAAAAAAGAAGTCGAAAATATAGAATAAAAATTTAAAAATTTAAAAATTTAAAAATTTAAAAATTTAAAAATTTAAAAATTTAAAAATTTAAAAATTTAAAAATTTAAAAATTTAAATATTCAAAAATTTAAAAATTTTTTAAATTAAAAAAGTAACGTCAATCGAGACAACGATCTACAGTGAGATCCGTTATAACGAGACGCGATAAAGTGCACGCGTACCGAGCGAAAATTCAAAGTCGATTTTCTCGAAAACAAAGCCTCGAACGAAAAATTGTTATTCTATATTTTCGACTTGTTTTTTCGCGTAGAATCACCCCCTTTCCGCTTGTACCACCAGTTACCAAGCATCCTGTATAATTGCGCTAAATATCTTGTAATTCCTACGTACATGCACACTGACCTGCAAAATTGCTACTAAATTTTCGCTGAAAAATTGCCGACATTTAGACAGCAGTAACTTGGTGAGAAAAAGAATGGTACAACGATCCAGGCGAGCGCATTTTGAAGCGTGAAACCTCGACTTTCACGATACTGAGCTCGTTTTTTTCAATGATGTTTTTACATCATATAGCACCATATAAAGCGAAGCTGCTTTTCCTCCTTTAAAAATTTACAAATTTAAACGTTTCTACGGAAATTACGAAATTTTATTTAAGACTAAAACTATCGCGGATTTAAAGATCGAAGCCTGCTCCGTTACTATGACTACTAGAAACTTGGTGTACGATTTCTTGTCACCGTTTTACTGACGTTTCAACAACAAGCATCCCGCCAGCATTTAGAATAATCCAAGGTACACTGCCAGGAGGTAGCAGGTAGTTAGTATGCGTGTAGTGTATGTATTTAGTGCGAGTATGTATTTAGCGCGCATATTTAGAGCGTGTTATACCGCAACGAAGAATCCAACAGAATCGGACGAGGATTTGTTTCGCAATTCACCGATGTGTCAATGAAAACTCCACGTGTCTCACGGCACACACGTAACGTACTCGTCGAAAGTTCGAAAAGTTCGTGAATCGCGAATTTTTTCCACATATTAAGATACTAAGTTAGTACGATCCACTGCTTCTAGTTCCGGAAAGAGAAACTATGACCAATTAATTCGTTCTTCCATAAAACAGTATAATGAGATAATAATGAAACGAACCTGAATAGAACCTGATAAAAAAAAAAAACACCTCATTAAAAAATGAGGGCACGTTCAAATACCTTTTCTAGCCACTGTATCTATGCCGATTCTTTTTCCTGTCCTGTCTTTTTCGTTTATCCACGGTGGTGATTGGCCAGGCTCATTCCCTTCTTTCGCACAGAAGAGATAAAACGGATAGATCGCGCATGCACCGAGGAAGAAGCTCGGCGTACCGGCAAAACGCTTCCGTTGGGCCACGCGTATGATTTATTCCGGCGCGAAGCACCCACCAGAAATATCAGATACCCCTAATGAATTTCTAGACTGGTGTGCGTGCGTGTAGGCAGGAGGTATACGGTAGGGGTAGGCCAGCTTCGAAAGAAATATGGGGTGAACCGACGACACCGAGTACAACGCACGTCCTGACCGAAATATCTCCGCGCCGAGTGCCTTTCGTTGCTCATGTTAATGACCGTACAAACGATAGCCATCGGATCAGACATTCTTTTATGTTTATGTACAGATACGAATACTCGTGGTACGTGATATTTGTTCGCGCTACGTTCTTACTGGACGATAGCTTTTCGTTTGAAATAGCAAATTGTTCGATGATGTAATCGTCGTGTATATCGTCGAACGACACGGATATAGTAATTTGTAAGGAGCTTCAACGTACAGAGTAGTTGGTTTTAACTGATTTAAATTTTTGCCAACCGTATGGAACGTACACAACGGGAGATGTATTTGTTTCAGGCAAAACTAGCGCAAATCGTAACGCAACGTTTCATTTCCACGAAATTATCAGAAGATACGTGTTTCTATTATTTGTAGTTAATAAAAAATAATGTTTCTCGCGATGTGAAATGAAATTTTGGTTCTGGAAAAGGTCGATCAACGCGAGATATGAGAATATCGTCGGAACTATGGTTTTTGATTTTAAAAGATTTTTTAAAATCTTTTTTAAAAGATGCGTTCGACGAACAGGTCGTTCTTTTTGGAAGAAGATATTTTACGATGAGCATAGGATTCTTTATCTAGCTCCAGCTACGAACGTTCTTTGGAACTTCAAGATTATTTTTATTTCTTCTCGCTCGGAATCGTACAGTGATGATATACCGAGCGTGTAAGTGGTATAACCACTGCAATACGAGTTCGATGATCTCTGACACGTGAATTTTTCAAAGTCACTGTAGACTGTACATCGTTAAAGATAGATTCGACGAGTGTTTCGTCTGTAAAAGTGCCGTTTACCTGCGATAAAGTTGATCTATTCTTGTCATTGTGATTAAATTTCAAAAATTAGTTGTTCATGCGACATTCTATAATTATCAACAATATTACATTGTATTTTATATTATAATCGCTAAAATAGGTCACAAAACCGTAGGTATTACTTAAAAAAAGAAAAAATAAGTACCGTGTTGGACAAAATGTTTAAGAAAGCGTTAAGAAGTTTGGAAGAAATTAATATTCGACAGTTTCTAATACATCGCTTTAAGAGAAAAGATTATTTTCTAGAAAAAAAAGAAAACCATCGATGAAAAAGGAGGAAATAAGATATTAAGGAACTCAAAACGCGGTTCGACGCTGAGAATTCAAGCGGCTAGGGCTGCTAAAAGATGAATGGCACGTGGCCCGCATGAGATTGAGAACGAAGAATATTCAGCACGGAATTTGCGAGAAATTAGGCGTGAAATACGCCGTGCGCTTCGAATATTTCTGCCACCGACAGATTTCGACTTTCCTGTCAGACACGGTCTTAGACAACCTATCGATCTGCCTTTGTATTCGCCGTGAACTCTGAATTCGTCGCGGTTCTTTTCTGCATCGTAACTCTCACACCCTCCTTGCAACCTTGGATAGCCAGAGAAAGTGTCGAAGTGATTTTAATCTTCTTTAGAATAGAAGCTGATAAGAGACACAAAAGGTTGAGACTTTTTGTATATCCGATACCACAGACACGATGAACCTTGCGAATAAAGAGGCGATTATTTTCTAGTTCATTTTCTAGTTCATTGTTGTTGTCGTTCACTGTTAAACGGTTCAATTTACATTGCAACGAATTAATGTGAAATTTATACTTACGTATTCATGGAGATTAAAAAATAAATATGAAAATAAATAGATACGTGTAATTGCGCATTTTCTAGTTCTAGTTGTCGTTCACTGTTAAACGGGTCAATTTACATTGCAACAAATTAATGTGAAATTTATACTTACGTATTCATGGAGATTAAAAAATAAATATGAAAATAAATTGATACGTGTAATTGCGCATTTTCTAGTTCTAGTTGTCGTTCACTGTTAAACGGGTCAATTTACATTGCAACAAATTAATGTGAAATTTATACTTACGTATTCATGGAGATTAAAAAATAAATATGAAAATAAATTGATACGTGTAATTGCGTATTTTCTAGTTCTAGTTGTCGTTCACTTTTAAACGGTTCAATTCACATTGCAACGAATTAATGTGAAATTTATACTTACGTATTCATGGAGATTAAAAAATAAATATGAAAATAAATTGATACGTGTAATTGCGTATTTACGTAGATACATATAAAATTGTATATTTTTGGCATACAATTTTCGTCATATTCTATTTTTAAATACCGAAAGAATTTAATAATATTAGCGGTTTCTCGCAAAGTTCCATCTTATTCGAGACATCGTACGGGTCGAATGCAAATAATATTCGGCAATACTTCAATTTTAAGATCCTCCAACACGTCGAAGTTAAAGGCAAGTGTCAATCTCAATAAACTCGTGACGGATCTATTCGAAATATACGCGGTTTAAGATCATGTCCGTACTTTTGCCATTACAGCCTGCACAAGACACACGCTTTGTATTCCGTCAGCAAAACCAATCTCCATAACGGAAACGTGTTGCCGGACTTCCCAGCCAGGCTGTTTCTGCTTTTCAGGCTGCGAATTTACGCGTCAAAATATATTTCGTCGTTCTACGTAACTTGTAAGATAAAAATTAGAAATTAAATCGTTCAAGTCCGGTTCAACCATCGAGACATTTTTTTAATTTACTCAGGGAAGATTAAGGATAACAGAAATCTATATCTCGCGTAATTAAAGTTAATGATTTTCAATTAACGAAAATATCTATAATACTCATCATATCGAAGTCTCGTAGATTCGCATAAATAATACGATAACTTACCTCTTTTTACATCACAAAACACTTATTTTCGATGCTTTAACAAAGAAAGATATCGATTGGCCTCTCAAATGAAATAAAATAATTACATCGTAACCCTCAACAAATGAAATGCAAATATTTCAAATAATATGTAATCCGAATAATATTAACTAAATAATGTAGAAATTTTCACATTTCATATTTCAACGTCTCAATTGTTTTAAAAGGTACATCGACTTAGAGAAAATAGTCAATCTTTGATTACATATCAACATTTATTGAAAATATCATTCAAACATTACAATTTCTTTTACTACTCATCTTCCTGGTAAATTATCTATCGTAGAAAGATCGATGTTGAATACGATTCAAAAATATTTTCTAAAAACGACTTAAACTGAAAAATTCGCAGCACACGACGCACGAAAATGCCGAATGACTGCGACAACTGGGAAAGATTTAAATAATCATATATATCGAATGTGGCAATAAATCGCCTCGTGTCCATTCGGGCCCAGCTCGCCACCCTAACTACTGGCATCTATAGCAATGGGGTGGACCAGTGATATATGTCTTCTCTATAACAGCCAGAATCAAAACATCGTCCTCCCCAGCTACGGCGATGTTTGTCCTTCGGCCAGCGACTTCTGCGGCGGACAGTTGGTATCGGTAAAATCACTGTATTAATTAACAGTAAATTGCGGGTTACGGTAAAAACCGAATTTAGGAATTCCGATTACGGCTAATGTTATTCATTGATGACCTATATCCAGTAAAAGCTTCGAAGCTTCAACCGTTTTTAATCTCTTTTTATAGGATAACAAATATTACGGTACATTAATAGCAATTATAAATCGAAGGGTTCTTAGGACGTTTCTCGAAAAATGTCCCTTTTCCTCTCGTTTCATTTTTAGAATCTATAAACCTGACCGTGTGTCGATAAATTAACAACTATATATCGCGATAATTGGATAGAAGAAACAAAAAATTTGGCGAGGAAAGGCGTCCAGAATCGTTTTTTTTTCTTTTTTTTAATATCACACCAGTTTTTTATTCGGATTAAAATTAATGTGTATTTTGTCGTCATTCCATTTTTCGCTGACAATAAACTTTACTCAACTTTGTTTGGAAAAATATTCCATCGGTATTACTGTTTTATTAACGAAATGAAACTTTGAACCTGAATATCTCAAAAAATAATTTATAAAATTTATTTAAAATAATCAGAAACGCCCTTATTCTTTAGAATCCTGCAATTCAGTATAGTACTGTGTTTTATTCTACTACCTGTACATATCAATTGCTGTCTAGAAGATGAATTTCCAAGTTTGGATTACTAATACCAGGGAACATTTACGATTAACCTGAGCATATATATTTTAAAAGATTAAGAGAAAAGAGACAGCATATTATAACTGAAACGAGACAAACTCGATGAGTTTATCATCCATTTCAATCTATTTCAACATATATCCATATCGCTATTCGAGTCATCATCTTCGTCTCTTAAACAATTTCGCGAAAGCCATTTATTCATAATTCATGCACGAATGTCATCGTGAAACATATCGCATCGTGACTAACGCTACATATTTTATTCCCAACTTTTGATAACGATCAAAATATAACATCCGAGCGCAGCGTAACGCTGCATAGGCAACAAGGATACGTGCATACTGCAGCAGATACTTGAGAAACGTGTTAAACCAGCATGCTATCCTTAATGCACTTACGAGACCACCGTCATTACCAGGGCTGGAGCAGCCCGACGTGCTGTATCTGGTCAGGAACAAAGTCCTGGCACAGAAGAGATTACGGAACACCACTGGACGCTGGCCACTTGACCGGTATTACAGATGTAATATCGTAAACAATGTCCCTCTCAACCGGAGCCACGTTTATATCTGCACAAGTCACGGCAGATCTCCCCCGGTACTGTCCAAACCACCGTGAACCACCTTGTTCTCCCTTCTCTATCTCCGCGTACAACCCTCTCGCGAACCCTTTGCAAACCGCTGCCAGTGTTTACTGTTGAATATTCATTCTTCGGCCTGATACAGCCGTGAACAGAAAATGTCTACACATTAACCAGTGGCCAGACTGACCGCATAGCCAACACCCTCTTGCCGTTTTTATTGGAGAAGATCAGAGTTCGCGCGTACTCTGCTGCCAGTTTCGCCTCTGGTCTACATGCAAAGTGGTGTTAGAGGAATTAGTCGGGTACTCAAAATGTTCTCAGAATCAGGATATATACAGGGTGTCGCGGAATAAGTGGTAAATATGTGGCAGCTACTTGGACGCATCAAAGCAATTACTATTTATTAAAAGTTACAAATATAAACGAACATCCGATTGGACTTTGTTTTCGTGTTGCAACGAATTTTGTATCGCGATATATAATTCGTTCGTTCATTAAGGGTGTTGAGAATTGGACAAGGTTTCCGGGAAATCCGAGCAACGTCTGGGAATAGCATAGTCGTTCTAACACTAATCTTACCAGGCATAGCCAGAGATTTAATTGAAAATTGTACGTTCATCGTTATTTCTTTCGTTCGTCTAACTTTATGTAAACTCTTATATTGAGAAAAATTGAGAAGTCGAGAAAATACAAGAATTTACGCAAAGCTAGAGGAACGAAAGAAGTAACAATGAATGGACAATTTTAAATTAAATTTTGAAACCATCTCATCTGACCGGGCTTGGCGAGATTAGCGTTAAAGCCGTCTACAGCTTATATTCGAAATCAAATAGTACACACATGTTCGTACGAGCATCTTTTTATTGCTTAGACGTGCCGAAGTGGTCTCCAAAATATTCCCCATTTATTTTTGGGCACTCTGTATAGTAGAATCTTGACTATCTAATCATGAACTAACGATGATGCTATTTGGATACTCGGATAACTTCGTCTTCGTATGAGAGAAGGACGTTTATTTCGAATTATTTCATAACTATTAGATGTAATAACTAGAGAAATGAACTTTCGCCCTGTCTTATAGCACCTTCCTTAAATTTTCCTACAAACACAGTAAAAATCATATTTTATTAATTCTTGATGTGAAAGTTGCGGCCGAAACTAGTCGAAACAGTCGTTACAGTGGCAACATTTCCATGTAATTACGTTATAATTTTATACATACGTATAATTACCACGCAAATTATGATTTTGTATATGTACATGTACAAAATTGCAATCTCCTCTCTCGTTGGTATCATCGTAATACGTTAGTGGAACATCGTTTTTCCCCATTACGCGACAACTTTGACCTACCATTGTCGATCTTTAGCCTGATCTCTTGCGTTATTCCACGCACATTCGTAAAACACCGTATGCGCAGTACTCGGTATCTTCCAAAGGTACATGCAACCAGAGAGAATCACGGAGATCGCGGACGTATTCATCGGTTCTCGTCGAGGCATCCCCAGTTCGTATTTACAATTTCGTCGCATTATATCGGCGTTTTTCTGCGCTACCGTCACACGAATTCCCATCCATTGAACCGGGTTGCCACGAGATTTGTCTGCGGCGATGTTTACGATAAGCATAAACCCGCGTGGGGTAAAGGCTAGTCCTCCAGAGAGCTTGGCCTTTTGGCCCCTCTGGCACTCCTATCGAATCCCCTGCAAGTCTTCCTAGAAACTGAGAATTCGAGACACGGCCTGGGCGGGTCTGCGACTCGCTCTTTTAATCGTAACTTGCGGCCTGATAGTAAGCGGGCTAACCTATACGGGAGGTCTATTTTTATTGTGCCCGCGATAGTATAGTTGCGGCGAAACGGATAGGGAGAAGACTTGGAAATGGTCCTGCATAAACACTCTACGGGATTTCAGACTTCTCTCGTTATTGTCCATTTCGATGGTAACCATCGAAACTTCGATCAGAGGGAAAGTTCGTCAGAGTTCGAACTGAGCGTCTCTCGATCTGCCGCTAAGACGAACTTTGTTGAAAGTGATGCTTTCTTCAGGCGTATACGTGGCATTAGAACGATAATTGGTCGCGGATAATTCTTTAACAAAATATTTTACGATCGAGTTTGATCGAAAGAAAAATAATAATCTGTATTTGATGTTAGATGCATAGCTACGATTTATGTATGGCAAGGTACAGGTATATTTTTCTATGTGACATAAATATCAAAAAATGTTCGATGCACGTAATTAAATAATTTTTTCATGGAACTTCTTGATTCTGACATTACTTATCCACGCGACATTCGCATGGAGACGAGACCCCCTTCGATTACGTATACCTCGACGATAAAACCTCCTTTGCGTGGATTAGTCCGCTCAATCAGGAAATATACTCGAAGCCCCCATAAAGTTCTCCCGGCGTGCAAACCCCTATGTATGTGTTCTATGTATTACCCTCTATGTGCTTCCCTTCTGTTACGCATTCTCGTGCGCTGAGCGCACAAGGCACATAGCGACAGATAAGACTCGCTATCTTAATTGACATATCAAATCAAAAATGTTCGGAAGTATTTTTATACCTCTTTAAGTTTCGTTAACGTTATCAGTGCGTTCGGATTCGACGAGCCTTACTTTATCGATATTCCTTCTGAAATAGTTCAGCGACGAAGCTTTCTTGGTATTTTCAATTTTAGAATGATTAATTATTCGAACATAAATTATTTTCCAAAATATGCTGCCAGTATCGTTGCTTGCTCCTTTTTTTCTTTTCGAGAAAAAATCAGAGAAGTATGTTTTTCTAACGTAGTTCGTAAGGCACGTTTAAAAGAGTATTGTGCGATTCTTAAGATGGTAATACGTTACAAATATTCCTTAATATTTTCCTTCGAATTTGCTATAAATGAACTTGCAGAAATAACATAACGAAATTATATATGCATAACGAAATTAGGAAATTTATAAAAAATTGAATCGATCAGTTTAGCTTCTGAGAGATTCACAGCCAAAATTTTACTCCTTGAAGCTTATCCAAATGTACCTAACATTTTTGTCGATTAAACATTTATGTCGATCGTATTATAAAATTTTGTCGACTATATTTCGCTGTTCATCAAAAATTTTCGTACAATAACGTGATTATCTTTGTTTAATTATTTATACATTATCTCAGTTCCCTGTAAAATATTGTTTCTTCATAATTTACGATATATTAAATTATTTTCCATAAACAGAAAATGTTATAAAAATTGCAACGCAAGGGTAACATTATACGATCAGAAAACAGATAGCGCAGCGAGTGTATAGATGGGGGGAGGGGGGGAGAAATTTTCAGAGTACACAGAAAGAGAGACAGATTCGGTTTCGGATGTATTTTAAAGTCCATGGGGCTCAATGTTCCGCGAAATACGTTGCTCCCTTCCCATCGGTTGTATAATACAGATGCCGTATAGAAGATGGCTACAAATCCCCCGGAACTCTTCATATCTATAACCTCTTTTCATTTCATTCTCGACAACGAGAGCTCACACGCGACAGGGTAGTTTTAAACAATTCATCCTTGAAACCCTCCCACGCGGGTAAGTTTATTGCTACTTTCGAACATATACCACGATAGGAACCACTTCGATTTCGCTTAACTTGGTGGAAGTTTCACGATACCTGACTGATATAATATCTCTTAAACAATTTTAAGCCAGAGAATATAAACTCGTTCGATTACTGCAAATATAAGTTTGCTCTATTGCTGTGAAAGTAATATTTATAGATTATAGCGTGCGCTTCTTAAGTGTAACTGTACCAATACAAGCTAATACATAAGAGATTATAATACTTTAGAGATAGGCTACTTTATAGTATCTTGTTTATTGATTAAATTAATTGATATAAAAATATATTGAGTGGTGTATTCCTGTTTCATGAATTACGCTTCTTATACAGGGTGGTTGGTAACGGGTGGTACAAGCGGAAAGGGGGTGATTCTACGCGAAAAAAGAAGTCGAAAATATAGAATAAAAATTTCTTTTTCATTTGTTTCTTTTTTAATTTTTTTAAAAGCGAAAAAAGAAGTCGAAAATATAGAATAAAAATTTTTCGTTCGAGGCTTTGTTTTCGAGAAAATCGACTTTGAATTTTCGCTCGGTACGCGTGCACTTTATCACGTCTCGTTATAACGCATCTCACTGTAGATTTTTAAAAAAATTAAAAAAGAAACAAATGAAAAAGAAATTTTTATTCTATATTTTCGACTTCTTTTTTCGCTTAGAATCACCTCCTTTCCGCTTGTACGATCCTGTATATCTTCAATTCAGATGACGAAACTATGATTCGTTTGTGAGCTTAAATAAAACGATACATAGCCAATGTTTGTTTTAATACCATTCTCTTATATTATTACAGTAATCTTTAATCTAATTTAATTTAATTTTATCTTACTTCCGTGTATTTATCACGTCGAAATTTCATTCATAATTTATCTAATAACACCTTAAGGTTCTCAATCATTCGAAAGATTTTGCGATCTTTAATTATTTTGATTTTTCATTTGAAAATGTTTCGTAGAGCTTCGTTTAACTATTTCCTGTCCTCTGAAAAATGACAAAATCTGTTTTTAATTTAAGCCAAAAATTGTTATATTATCCTGTTATTTATCGTGTAGATTTTTTTTTTTTTTACCAATCAAAGGAACGAAATACGATTGCTCGCGTCTGGTCGAGGCGATTGTAAACTTTTGTTAAAGGTAACGGGGTTGCACTTTCAACTTACGGCGGTTAAAGTCAATTCGATAGCAGTTAACGAATTGTTGGGGGTGAATAGAAGGGGTTTGTGGTTAACGTGAGGGGTTGACAGGGGAACACATAATACATTGTTACCCCATCCACCGGATTCACCCCTTCCACGTGCAGTAATTTTCTCTGCGCGGAACCGACATCGCAGTGAACTATCTCATAATTAAAATTACCATACTACACGTACACATCGAGAAATCTTGGCACCCTAACGCATCGAACACGCGTTAAACTTATGTTTCATTTGCTGTTATTTGTTGCTTAATTATCGCTAATAATAGTAATATCGATATCGCGTTAATTAATCCGCTACTTAAATGTCGATATATGTATCTATATATTAATCTTTCCATATTAAAAGGAAAATTTCAATTTCTTCGTTCGATTTCTCTATCCTTTAAAAACGCATTAATCGTTCATTTAAAACATTGACAAATACAAATGCTATAAATACTATGAGAAAATCCTACGTTATATGCTCAAATTGTCTCTTATATCTATTTTCATTGTGATTGAGTTACGAGACTTCTAACTAATTAAATTCATATAATTAAGTTCAATTATATTATGCCAGGTATTCTACAAATCGATCACCTTTCGATCTATTCTTTCTCCATCTGATAATTAATAAATAAGATACGCATTTCAAATAAAATTCAATTGATATTTAACGGACAAAGTTTTGAAAATATCTCTTTTTTTCTTCGCTATTTTACAGTACGTGGATTGAAAAATATTTGATATGATCATAAACACGTACCTAATATTCCCAGTGATAAAAATTTAACTTCAATAATATCGTAGTTAGATCTAACAGCGTGTTATGGATAGATACATGCAACGTATTAAATGCTCAACACGTTGATGCTCAACTTTTATTATACCTTTGAAGTATCATTTGGAATTAACACTTTCGTTTATTTAATCGTAGGAGTTGATACACAAGCAACGCGTTGCTTCTAAAATTGCTCTTTGCTAAGTTTTCCCATTTCAGCCGTCAAAGCGTTTAAGCGGCAAGAAATGACCCGGAGGATGGTGCCAAATACCAGCTTCCTTCCCTCCTGTCTTTGCCCATCGATTTAAAACATTTGCCCTCCGCGAGACGAAAGTTCTTCGCCATTCGAGCTAGGGTGCCGCGAAATCACCCTAATATTGGATTATATCGATATACTGGGCATACATATATCATAACACGGGACTGAAACGTACAGGTTACTAAATTTCCGATTTCTTTACAGAGATAAAGATATTATGCAGATCAGCAGGTTGCAAATTGTACTGCTTCGTTGAAGCGTGGAATTTTTATCCTTGAAAGCAATCGTATCTTAATGTCTTAACTCTCGGCAAAAGGATATTAATTTATTTCGTTGAAATTATTGGTAATTACGAACAACGTAGAGATAAATTTAATGAAAAATTGAATTGAAATTATAAATGTATATGACGCGTACAACGCACAATATCTCACACAACTGTGTCTAAAAAATGTTAGAATTTCGTTCTACGTTGACAAAGAGATATTTCAAACAAAAATTTCACCTTCTAACCTGTACAATTTAAATAAATCAAATTGTTCGTGTTTTCTGTATCTATTACTAGAATAATATTAATACAATCTGTTATTCTACTTGAAAAAAAAAAACAGTCTGATTTCTAAGAGAAATTTGAACAAAAAAAGAATTAAAAGTCTGAATGAATAGAAGAAAATGAGAAGGAATAATCCGTAGCTATGAATCTTTCCGCGTGATGTAAAATTACACGCGATTACTATATTTAATCGAAAAAAATCGTCGCTCCTTTATCGAGGATATTCGATCAGCGGGAGAAGACTCCACGGAGAGCTGAAAAAGTTGCCTTTGAAAAGCTGGCGGTGAGTAGCGACCTCGACAAGGTCGGTGCATTTAGGAACCCTTTAATCGAGTTGTTCGGTAGTCAGGGTAATGACGTGTGCTCGAGCACACAGCTCACGGTGTTTAGCACTTTATCTATCTTCTCCAAGTTATTAATGACACTCGCTGAGTCAGATGCCGCGGCGAAGTGCGGCATCTTCAGAGTTTAATATCCGAAGAATCGAGTCACTCGGCCGACTACTCGGCCGCGGACTTCTCCATCCGCTGCTGGCCTCGAGTAGTACACTCGTGCCGATGCGACGAGGCGCGCGACGAACAAGCTGGGGCATTTCGTTTCCAATATCCTTCACCCTGGCCGAAGAATCGAGTGTCGCCACTATTCGCGGCAAATAACACGCTTTCATTTTGCAGGAGCACATCGGACAAGTGGTTGGAATATAAAAAAGAACAGGAATTTTCGCCGCTCGGACCACCAGTTCGGGCTTACGAGAGAAATTTCGCGGCGGAGATCCGCGAGAGACAAAAGAGATAAAATCAGCTGGAAATCGCCCTCGCCAGAGAACATCCGTCAAATTCTAACAGTCGCGGGATCGATGTTGTTTCGTCTGAAAGATATACCATCGTTCTTTTAATTTACATTTTACACCAATAGAAGTTAAATATAAATTGCAACGATGTACGAAAAACTAAGCTGTAATGGAGTAGTACATAGTAGAGTTAGGGACGATAATATGAATAACAATAGGACACTAGGTGTTTAGCAGTAGATTGATATTTTAATAAGAAAGGTAATAATAAGAAAGATTGTTAGTTATGATTATAGTATAAATATGGTTAAGCATATATTGTAAACAAGTAGAATGTAAATCAGGAGCCATCCTAAGGCACAAAGCAGGGATTAAGAATAAATAAATAAATAAAGAATACTTTACTATAACATTCGTGTGTTGTTACTCGATTTAGTAATTAATTAATATCCAAGAACTTAATTTAATAATATCTATGCACGTATAGAGAGAATCGCTTAAAATGTAAAATAACAAACTAATTGTTTTGAGACTGTTGCAAAAATATCGATCTACTTTTCTTCGTTTTAGACTAAAAAATTCTTTTATACCTGCGATTATTTCTATGAACTCTCCTGCGTAAATGTCGCACGTGTTCGAGTTAGGTTAAGTTAGCGTTGCATGTGATCAATAATTTACTATTGCACGGAGTTAAAAATCGTTTGTAACCAGAGGCCAGGAAATCCGTATCTCGCATCTGGATTTATCAGAGAATGATCAGTGAAAAAATGAAATGAATTTTTTATACGACATCGCATGCAGCGCGTCGTGTATTCGTAAATAAAGTATCGGAACTGACATACAGCTACCTTTCATTCGATAGTCGTGCCTTCAACGCTACGTAGGTAAAATCATTGATGGTCATTGAAACCGAAGAAGACGTCTGAAACTCAAGAAATTTATTACACGTGCGAATAATTATTAATGGTTGAATTTATGTAATCAATTCGTGTAATTGATCTTCTAACCAGAGTATCTTTCGACAGTTTTCGCAATTACGGATTATTTGATCGCAACTTTTAATCGAACTTCTCGACAACCATCAGTGGGAAACACTAATAATTTAAAACAAATAAATTAGATTGAGAAAACAAGTTCGTGCAATATTAGCAATCTTAAAATTGATGGAAACGTTAGCCCGTTGTTAATTTAGAAACATGAGACGCGTACGAAAGCAAAGTTGTGGCAATATCTTGAAAAAGGTCGTACGAAAATTTTGTTACACCATAAAAACACATGTCTCGGAGTTTTGCCACGAAACGGGACTTCATGGTTGCAAATATATTTGCGAATCTCAACGATCTACGATAGAAAGGTGAGTAAAACCATTATTTTATCGATTCGTTAAATATCACATAGATGTAATATAACGATATTCTAAAGCAAAGTAATAACAGTAAAATGTAGGAAGAAAAAAATATTTTACATGCAACTATGTATACAATTTAAGTAATACTAAGTGTCAAATAAAATTCAACCTACATAGGTTCAGTGAATTAACTAATTAAAATCAATGTTAAGAGAACGAACAGAAACAAAGTGTAATTAACACTGAAACAAGCAAACTTTTGATTTCTACGATCGTTCAAAGTTAATTTCGAAAAAAAGTCGAAAAATAGTTATATACATTTTATGCGTATTTTACAATTCATTTACTTTTATGCCACTTCAATTGTAGTCATCTGTATATACATGTACCTGCTACACCTACTACAGATAAGCTATTCGAGTGTCAAAAAGCAATAAAGAGCGATCAATATATGATTCAAAAACCATTAACATACGAATTCCAAAATTCATTTAGCCTACTGATTAAGCCGTGTATAGGTACATTATAAGTAGATGTCATTAATGGAACTTAATTTCACCTTTGTTTCAATTAAATCGAAGCGCGATGTAATCACGATACTATTCGTTCCGCGTTCATTTCGGTAGAATCGCATGGGCAATAATGGTGGTCTCATCGCTGTGCATTGCAATCGGAATGCTGAAAGTTACTCTGAATTATTACGAGCAGCATTTAGTTCTCTCGGTCATCGAAACGACCCATCATGGAATATGGAATTATCCGTTTCCAGCGGTTACGGTATGCGATATGAATCCCGTATCTCTTCAATTAACAAAAAAATTCACCGACAACTTGTGAGTATTTTATTTTTCTTTTCTCTTTCGTTCTTAATCGTCGATTAAACTTCCTGTTACTCGTTATATAGAATCTCTTATCGTGATTTAACGATAATCCTTGTTTCTTGATGATCGATTGATGATATATCACACAATTATATTTATGGTAAAGATTTAGTCAGTAACTTGTAGATCTTTCATTTGCATTTTCACCTGTATTTCGTTGTCGATATTTGATTAAAATCGTTATCGTGTAAACTTCCGTTATACTCATTACTGCCGCTCTTTTATCATCTTCTATTTTGTGTTAGCTTATACTGTATAGATATAGCAAACCACTTAAATTGTACAATAGCTTTTTCCTATTGTTTTTACAGGACATTTCCATCGAGTCTGTCGAAGGAATTTATAGCTCGAGAAATGAGATTACTGAACGAATTATTATATCCTGGTATATACGGATCACGCGTTCGAAATAATCTTTCACGATTGCAGAACATTTTTGACATGAATAAGCTTTCGATACCAACGATCATGAACTCGGTAGGTAACAAAATTATAGGAAACATCATACAGCGTCATAATACAGAGAAAACAAACTTGCTAGCAAATATCTTTCATAGATTCGTATCTATCGAATCAAAGCTATTCGAGATTGTTAAATAAAGTGCCACCAAAGAAAGCACGTTGGATGTAAATGAGATTGAATTTCAGGTTACGCGAAATTGTCAAAGTTTATTGGAATCGTGTAAGTGGAAATCGAAGATTGAAAACTGCAGTACCATATTTCGATCAAGTATCAGTCGTGATGGATTATGTTGCAGCTTTAATTATATTACTTACGATTCGATTATGGAAAATCCAAAGTATATATATATATATATATCTAGATTTAAGTATCTATATTAGTACATTGTTTCGTATATTATTGTTTAAATTATAAATTTTATTCTCTTTCTCTTTTAAATTTTTACATTTCTCTTTTAAATTTGAAGTATAAAACCACATAAAATGACATCGTGTGGATATCAGAGTGGACTCAATATATTGCTTAATCTGGATGTCGAAAATAATGATGCCGATATTATGGAATCTACGGAAATAAAGGTAATATTTCGTATTAATTTCTGATTGTGAAAAAAGACTGTTAAAAATTATACTCTTTTGTTACAATCTTTGAGTTCTTTTTTGCCCAATCTAATCTTCGATTCTTGTAACATCTACTATATTTTTACAGATCATGCTACACGACCCTTACGATTATCCTGATCATAATGCACCGAGTAAATTGATAAGCGAGCATGAATATTCGTTTTTGACTGTCCAACCTGTAGAAACTTATTCGACCCTTGATATCAGAAAGCTAAAATCCACCATGAGAGAATGCATATTTTATGACGAAGCAAATAAAATGATTGGTAACGATTGGAACAGAAATTTCGTCCCCGCAAGATATTCATTCATAAATTGTCTAACGAACTGTCGAACAACTGTAATTAAGAAAAAATGTGGATGCATTCCATATTATTATCCGCAAAATGGTTAGCTTGCTGTAAATACAACTTGTTTTATCTCGTAAACTTGCAAAATATTCTATAGTGCAGCGTTTCTTTTGATAATTACTAGATCTGAAATAAAACAAAAATTATCTATAAAAAAAATAATCAAAATTTAGGAATATTCTTTCGCGTTTTTCTACCTGTTAGCTTTAAGATAAATAATATTCTGTTGCAGATACCAGAGTATGCAATTTAAGAGATGTCGAATGCCTAGAAACGTTTAAATGTAAGTAATTCACAAGTATTATTAATTTTCCAGCCTTTCTTTTTTATTGGCGATTTATTTATGAAACTAGGAATATGGAAAAAGTATGGCATAATAATACTCTGTGTAAAATATTCTTATAACAAGTGAATATATAGAAATGAATTTTTAGTTTGGTATGATACCTCTTGGCCAGGAACAGATATGTCGCCCAAAACTTTACAGCTTGTAGAATTGGATACTAAAGAAAGACCTTGTAATTGTAAACCTGATTGTAATTTTTATCGTTATATCATGGAGAATTCAGCAGGAAATCTTGATAAACGCGTTTATTATGATGGTCTGACTTACACTACTTATTCCAGGTAATTTTAAGAATTTCTTAGCAAAAAATATTCGTATATTTATTACAAAATACTTGAAACATATACATGTGAAACATATACATTACATAAGATATTGATTGAAATTGATTGAAAGCTTTTAATACTAGTACATATAAATTGAGAGTAGTATTGGATAATAAAAAATTTTCTGCAAAAATATATAAAAATTAGCATTATGTATATATTTTTCTAATTTTAGTCAAAAATAACAGACTCCATAGTTTATCAAGCTATCTTTTATTATTAATATTATATATTATAATATTATCTTTTATTATTAAATATTAAGAAATAATCAAAAATATTTATATGTTTATAATTACGAATGAGATAAATTACAAACACATATTTTTCGTTGTAGCGAAGGTAAAACCTGGAAAAATCAAAGTATAATTCATATATTTTTTGGAGATCTAGTGTCTATTCAATTCCGACGGGATATGCATTATAGTTGGCGTCATCTGTTCGGTAATATCAATTATTTATTAAAATAATAAGTGAATTTAAATAAAAATATAATAATAATAATACTAATGATAATATAAATTTAATATTTGTTTTAGCAACATTTGGTGGTCTCTTAGGAGTCTTTGCTGGTTTTAGTTTCATGTCTATTTTTGAAATTATTTATTTTTTTATTATTCGGGTTTTAACCGATGCATGTGTAAAAAGAAACACAAGAAACAAGTCAAACTAAATATCGACAATTTTTTAGGTTATGCAAGATACTAGGTTATTAAGTAAACGTCATTTTTTCTTTTTTTTTATAAAATATATATAATATATTATTTTATTATTCTATTTTATTGGTTTTGTACATTGAAGGCAATAATATTGTCTTTCCTTTTTTATATATCTGCTCGGTAATCTGGTAACTGAAAATCCATAAGTAATCTGCATGTTTTCAATTCAGGTAATTGAGCAATGGAATTTGTTCCATTTAATTTTCCTTTCTTCTTCATTACCGACTGAATTGTTTTTCTAATAGCCTTCAGGAATGTAATTTTATTTCCTCCATTTTGTAAAATATTACAAAATTCTTGTATGAACCAAGATCCTGTAAAATATGAATTTCTGATGTGTGAATAATACACCTAATAAATATATCAAGTTCTAACCTATAACATAGAGATAATTATATATTACCTTCTTCTTTATGACGAACAGATATGAAACCTTGCATAGTTGACATAAATATACAGAAATTTTTGTATGGTAAAATACTTGAAACTTCACAATTTAAAGGACCATCTGTAACTAAATGACTTATTTCATCATCATTTATTTGTCCTGCAATTAAAAATTATTGTGATTTTATAATCTCAAGTTTTAACCTGATAGCATAAAATTACAATTTTTGTTACCTGTCACCTTTCCCTGACAAGCTTGTATAATAACTACTTTAATAACATCCTTTAATTTTATACAACAAAATTTATGTTCAATTGCTTCAATGCTAACTTCTTTTTCATCTGCACTAATAATACCACCTAGAATTAATGACCATTAACGATTAATAACTCATACAACATAATGCTTATGATGCAAAATTTACTAAATTTTACCTTTACAACCATGACTTAAAATGCATACAAAAATGCAATCATAATCAGTACCAAAGTCTTTTGGAATATTTTCTAATGTTGTCAGTATTTCATCTTTGGTTAAATCATTAAACACCTCAATGGTAAAACCAAATCTTTGGAATGTTTCTGATAGTTTCATACGATCAGCTACAGTTCCAAATCTGGTTTCAAACTGAAACAAAAGTTATACATATGCACAATGTCACAACCACCACAGTGTGACTCTACCTCTGGATCAGTGAAGATTTGTTACAAAAAGTTGCTGCAAAATTGACCTTTTAACAAATCTCTACCAATTCAGAGCTATAGAATAATGCTATAGTAGTTGTAAGACTCTCTCGGTACACCCTATATAATTTTATTTATATTGGGATAAAAATGATTGTTTATTAATACAATACCTGTTGACCTGAAAAACGCATTTGGCTTATAATAATACAAAGGCCATTGTTTAATTTTCTTATATCTTCTCCTTCCACATCTGACAACACAGATTCTTCTTCTCTCATGGAAAATGTTTGTATCTGAGATATATTAGTAGAATTTGTACGCTGTGTATCTAACACATTTTGATGATTTTCATATTTTTCCAGATCTTCATAAATATGCTCTAAATCTTTGAAAATCTTTAAATGTTTAAGCAAATTCTTAAGTTTAGCCTTACCATCTAAAATAATTAAATATTATGTGAACAAGGAAATTATATGAAATTACAAAGAATATTATGTTTTTATGGATAAAAACAAACCTGGATATATTGAAATATAATTTACTTGCATCCAATATAACATATGTAATTCAAGAAAATCTACATCTTTTAAATATTCTTCATATACAGTTAAATCAGTTCTAACATATTGCATTAATAATTTGATTTTATCTTCAGAAAGAGCTTCACATAATAAATACAGACTTTTTGCAATTAAATTTAAGTATCTAGAACATGATCCATTTTTTGGCAGATACAATAAATCCAAATCTTCAAATGATATTCCCAACTTTCGTATAATTTGCCTATTTTGTATAATACATATAGATTCCAATAATTTACTTTTCCAATTTTCAGGATGTTTATTTATAAATTCTGTAAGTATATAAACTTTGTGATTTTTATAGTTTTGTAATAAATCACAAATTTCTCTGAAGCTATGTTGATAATCAGTTATCATCAAAAATAAAATAGATATTTTCTCATCGATGCTAAGGTCATTTTCTATTTTCCATAAAATGTCTTTGTTTAATACATCTTCACTTACATTACTGCTTAAGACAGATGGTTTTGCATCAATTAATAAAGACATTGCTTTCCACAAATCTGCTTTAATAATATACCTTGGAAAAAAATAATATTATAAAATATACATGTTTTCACTCTACATGTGAATAATATAGAAATATTGAAAATTAATAAATTTTGAACATGTACTGAAATAGTATTAGAGCGTAAAATATTCTACATATTATAAATTCTACAAGATACAATAAATTTATAAAAGGTATAAAAAGGATAAAAGTCATAATTTGCAAATGATATTTATAGAAGTAAACATAACATGAATGTATGTACATATATTTACTAACCTTTAATGACAAAACAATTTGAAAAGATTAATATGAATAAATAAAATAATGCATTATTAATAAAAAATGAATAAACAAATAAAATTGAAATAATCAATTGGTAACGAGTAAATTGATATAGGTACCGTTAGAAAGTAATATATGATGACGGATTAACAGTCATTAATTACAATCATTAAATACAGTCATTAACATACTTACTTTGTAATATTATTTTGTAATACTTCTACAGTGCAAATTCATTGCAATATTTACACAACTTTATTGCAATATTCAGTTTTGGTTTCTGTATTTTACTTAAAATATTGCCTCTTCTTTAAGCATTTTCAAATATTGTTATATATCAATCGTCAGGTATCTTTTTATTTATAAAAATCTCTTTCTTTGAATATAACTTAACACATACTATTGCATATTAATCTACAGTTTATACATATGTTTAATTAATATGTTAAATACATATTTAAACAATGTGATTTTCGCCATTCATAAATAGAAAACATAAGTAATAAAGTATCAATATTTAAAACAATCTTATTATTTAAAGTATATAAGATTTTTTTATTCGGTGGATTTATGAATTGAGTATTAAATTGCAGTGATCTAGTAACAGTCATATGTATGTACGTAGTACATATCATGATTCTGATATATATGTAATATATTCAACATACAGGCGACTCGGATTCAGGTATAATTCGTGGTAAATACGTAGAGTTAAACAACATGGCAACGCCGTACTTGGAAACATCAGGGATCCGATTCTGGATATCTCAGTTTTGTATTGTTATACCGTGATTAACTTGTTATAAAAAATTATTTAAGTATGTACAATCATTTTAATAATTATATATAAATATATTTATAGTGAAGTAGAAGTAATATATAAAAATCATATTTTTTGTGGATATCTGTTTTGGTTTTTGGAAAAGTTTGATATGCGATGCTTGTATTTGAAATATTTACATCTACATTGTGTAAAGCAAGTTTAAATTGCTTCTGTACAAAATGTTTAAAAATAAGCAAGGAAACATATAAATTCGTAAAATTACATATAAAAGAAATAAGATTAGTTACATATATAATAATATTAACAAGGAGGAATTTCAAACCCGCACACCGCGATTTTAATATTTGTATAGAAGATAGTTTTGAAAAAATATTGAAGAGATTTGAAAATTGAGGGTAGAAGCTATACTTTTTTTAAATATCTTAGGGGATAGAGGATATACATAGAAAGAATTTTTTCTTTAAATCAATTATATAAAGAGCTAGAAAAGAGAGTTATTTGTTTAAACGTTGGCAATTTCTTTTTGCCAAATATTAATTTATCTTTACATAAAATCATATGCATAGTGAACAGATACATTAAAATAGAGGACATTTCAGGAACTTTTTGCTTTTTCATTAAACTTACTATCTCGATTTATTTTCTGAAATATGATTACATTTAATAAAAATGGTTACGTGGTCGATAAGACGTTAATATGCTGGTAAGATTTTTTTTATCTCTGAATCTCGTTGGAGAAGTTTTCCCAACATTTATTTTTTTCATATTAAATAACTTTTCTTTGAAAGTACATAACTGAATTTTAAATATGTTTTGTCAACATTGTATTCACTGTATTATTATTTTAACAGTATTATCCCTATTTTTATTGTTGCTATCTATATGACGAATAGTACTGTTTCATTCATTTCATTAATATTATCACTTACTATAATACAAATAAACGTTTCATAAAATCGCGGGAAACCATACTGATTAGGTTATGTTTACATTAGGACAGAACTCATTCACTGTTGCCAGATTTATGGTTAGCACGGATTGTACCTGGAGTCGGTTGTAGCCAAGTTGCGTTCTACCAGGTTCTACCAAACAGGTGCTTTTGACGTCACGTCATCGCATTCGTGAGTTGTGGATTTGCTTCGAACATTCTAATTTATTTGAAATTAATTATCATGTCAAAAAGCAAACTTCATCATCAAGTTGACAGCAGTGTCGTCGCAGTAAAAAGTAAAGTAAGTAACCTCTTAATTTAGAGTCCCATCCTTTAAACTATACTATTATTAAACAGAAAAAAAGTATCATGTAGTAACATTCAAGTGTCCTTTCTTTTTTATTATGCTATTGAACACTTTTCTACACAGAAAATTAAAATTTTTTTTAGTTTGATGCAGATATCATAAGATTTTCAGTCAACCGTAATGAAGCAATTAATTATGAAGATTTTAAAAAGTTATTGGCTGAGCGACATGATATTGGTCCTGACTTAACTTTCCTCATATGGTACACAGATCCTACCGATGGTGATTTATTACCCATTAACAATGACAACAATTTGGCAAGGGCATTACTGGCTGCAAAACCTCTACTTAGAATTTTTATTCAAAGAAAGGGTCAAGTAATTTTTATGACAAATAATTATCAAAGATAAATTCAATATAAGATTTAAGTGCAATAATATTTATTCCAAAGTATATAGTAAATAGATTGATAGAACAAAAAACTATTTTATGTAATAGGAGATGGATTAGAAGACATAAATGGATATGGGACAATAAAACCAAAAAATTTAATATCGAGTATTCTTGGTGGCACACCTGGAAAACCAAAGTCATTAGCTATATCTAATCCTCACGATTTTAGACAAGTATGTCTTAATTATATGAATACAAATTATTTCGTGTATCATTCAAGATATATGTTAAGTACAAATTTTATGAACAATAACAGGTATCAGCAATAATTGATGTAGACATATTACCAGAAACTTGTCGTCGTGTACGATTATTGAAACACGGTTCTGACAAACCATTAGGATTTTATATTAAAGATGGAGAAAGTTTTCGAATATTGCCGCCATCTGCAGGAGGTGGGATTGAAAAAGTACCAGGTGTATTTATTAGTAGATTAGTACCAGGTGGCTTGGCTGAAAGTACAGGTCTTTTAGCAGTAAATGATGAAGTGCTTGAAGTGAATGGTATAGAAGTTGCTGGAAAAACTTTAGATCAAGTATGTAAAATTGTTATATATTATTTATATATTTTTATTTCCATGTAATTCTTATACCTTCTTTCCTACTTCTATTTTCTCATATTTTTTCATATTTTAAACAGGTCACAGATATGATGATCGCCAATTCTTCGAATCTCATAATCACAGTAAAGCCAGCAAATCAGCGAGCAGCATTAGCTGCACCAAGACGTGGATCATTTTCACGTAATAGTCAATTGTCTTCTGGAAGTCATCAGTCGACACAAAGTGCTGCAACTGGTAGTGATGAAGATGCAGATGAAATTGTAGACTTAACTGGCGTAACATTACAGGATGATGCAACAACTTCAACTTCACAACATCATCATTATCACCATCATCACCATCATCATCAAAATCACTATAATCACGATCAAGGTGTTTTACATTTATAAATAAATGCACTACATAATTCTATTTATATTATGCCATGCTCAATTGAATATTGGTTCAAATATTCGTTCATCCAAAAAAGTATTTATAAATAAGCATAAAATATAACATGACAATAAGAAAATGATGTGCTAAAGTAAATGAAGCATTATGAAATCATGGTAGCTACTGTTTACATAATTTAATGATAATTTAGTTGAATTAGGCACCAAAATGAATATTAGATTCACATGAAATGAACATTTTCATAGAAGATTGTGCCTTTTAATATGATACATACATTTTCCATTAAAATCATTCTGTAATATTATCACTTATTCTTACTAGATCAATATTGTTTCGAAAATTCAGTTCTATAACTAAAATCATTAAAATTAAAAATATTTTTCATATATAAAAGAGAGTATTAATACAAAAGTGAAACATAAGCAAAGAACATATCTCTCCCTTTATGAATCAAAATTAAATTGTTTAATTTTGTACTTATTTAATAATATGCATTTCTTACTTTAATACTTTTTGTAGCTATATACAAATATTATATACAGAAGGTATTAAAGTGACAAATTGATCCATGTAAAACAAAAAATTATAATTAATGAAAAAGCATAATATATAATTATAATCGGAATATAATAACAAAAAATTTTTCGCATGATACTTTTAGTTGCAATAGAAACAAAAAGTATTATATAAGAAAATTTTCTTTAGTATTTACTTGAATACAATGTGTATACATATATTTTTTATCAATCTGTTGAAAAGACATGTATGGAGTATATTATATGATGATATGATAGTATGATATATAAGAGCATTATTGAAAAACAGCAATATTTTTGAAGTATTAAAATAATATTTATAGTTCTTAATATAGGAAACGCATGAAGTGTACTTAAGTTTTACTTTTAATTTACTTAAATTTCTACTTAATGGCATAAACCGTGAATAGAGATTTAAAACTGTAATGTATAAAACTATCTTTTCAGAATTATATTTTATCATTCAATTGGATAATTAGCAAAGAAATCTGTTGTTAATTAACACATTGTTCGTCATTTCATAAAATATCAATTTTTCAATTGATTTTAATCATTTTAATATGTATATAATGCAAATAATTAGATTTAATAACTTAATTTATCATTCTAAGTAGAAGCCTTTATTCAATGATAAAAGAAAGTGTATATATGAATAACATAAGAGGATGAAATACTAATATAAGCGTCTTATTTTAAATTGAATGTACGGACTCAAAAAAAACTGAGTGGCCTTATACTTAGATCATTCCAATGTTTTTTATAAAAATGCAAAACTGGGATTATTCCTACTCTGATGCATTCGGAAACATATTTACTCGTATATGTATTCTGTTCATTTTACTGTAAGTTTAGAGTGTTGAAGTTTTCGAATTTTAATTCCAGTTTTATAAATGTTATTTGTTATCTAATTGAACACTAGATATTAAAATATACTTTACAAATTTTAGATGTAAGAACATATAAAATTATGAAACATATTTATATACATGTAAAATATTTTCTTTATATATTTGTGCCTTCATTGTTTTATCCATGAATATAAAAATTGGATTGTGATGAATTGTATCACATTCCATTTACATAGAACTTTTGTAGTGCAAGAAATATATACAGTGTTTCACTAATTATGTTGTACGATTCTAAATTGATCATCGATTCTAAATTAGGTTGACAAAAATACATGCATGCATGGATAAAAGCAGAAAAATCTTACCGTAATACAATTATAAATTAACTCGTAGAAATAAATTAATCATTAAAATATTTTCGTTCCCAAATTAGAGAAACTATTTTTATAATAATATCATTTTTAATTTTGCTAATTTGGTTTCATATCAATTGCTAACAGTGCAAATGGAAAAAGAAATTATATGTACAGTATATCTTGTAGTAAATTTTGTTCATAAAAGCAAATACTTTTTGTAGAAGAAAGCGGATATGTACCCGAAGGATAACTTAGATAATTGTGTAACAAACAGTATAAAGAATGTATATATAAACATTCACGTATATGCTATATACACGTTATGTACATATAGGGTGAATTAGTAAGAATGACTATCTGGAACACCTCATTACCTACTGACTTCATCAAAAAATGTTCAAAATAAAATTTATTCCAGGGTTTGTTCAGGTGAAATAAGTAGTTTGATTTTTTAATACCTTGTATTTTTTTAAATATTAAGATGATATCGAGAATATTTGTTATAACATTAGTTGACCCAGCTTGATACTCTCTACAAATTTGTCAAATTTAATATATAGAAGACAAGGAAAGACATATTTTAAAGTCAAATATAACACAAAATAATGACATTTACTCATGAACGTATAATATCAATCACTTTAATTTTCAAACTGATTTTATTTACATGTTAATGTCAGGTATAGAATAAACCGGGCCTGTCCAAGCGGTCCTGATTAAATTTCTATATCATAATGTGAATATACGCGAAAATTGTAGCATTCTGATGATTCCGAATATTGCTCAGTAGCAATAGTAACAGCAGTCCTTCCAGTGAACAAGATATCTTCAAGACAGCGTTGATTACATTCTAATTTTCTTAGCATTCAGTGACAAAATTTTCGTCAAGCGGCATAATCCATCCTACGAAGTCCTTACACACGGTGAACCTTGTAAGGACGTAATCCTTTTCCATGTATTATTCTTCTTACTGCTTTGCGTGAAATCCCTACTCGAAGAAGTATTCTTCGTAAATACATCAATGAATACATACGGACACAAACGATATCTTGTTCTTTCTTACGCTAATAGACATAGCATGGGATCGTCGAATGAGGAATTAATTAATTAGTGTAACAGTCGTGGATCGTTGATCTCTTTAGAAATCACGACGATCCGGAATTTCTCTTCAGCGCTACGATTTTCCATTAGTTCTTGCTGATTGTTCATATATATCACGGATCAAAGAATAATTTTTACTGACCTCATCAATACCACGCTTTCTAAACTTTATTGCTTATTATTATATCCATTATATTCTATTCTATCATATTATATTGTTATTAGGAAATACGACGAATATTAAGTTCATTATCTCTTCTGACATGTCAGTATTTACATATTTATCACATTACTATTTTCTATTATAGTGTATATTATTACATTCATACATTTCTTGTTTTAAATATTTAAACTTATCTAATATTCTATGATTTACGACGAATGGCGTCGATGTAGAACACGGTAGTGATCCTGATGTAGGTAAAATCAGGTAGCCAACGCTTTATATATGAATATATGAATAATAGACGTCAGGTGTATTTAATTGACACACACCTTGAAATTATCCAATATTATACATATACGTATATAGACATCTACAAGAAGCTAATGCTAGCTTATGCATTATAATAAGCACGATATCTGTATGACAATTATTAATTTAAAAAATCTTACACTAACATAAGTTTCGCGTCATATACAATTTTTAATATACACTACTATTCTTCTATAATCGATATTTCTTTATATATAAAATATTATAATTTTGTTCAACTATATTGTGTATAGTAGCAAAAACATATTCTAATTTGCAATGTATATATTATAACTAATATATTACACTGAATAAGCTCAGTATTAACTCAATTTACGTTAAATATCATAAATAACCTCACACGTAAAACAGAATGTTTTAATTGTATCACTTTTTTAAGAACAAATTAATCTTTTTTATGATTTATATGCTTTGCTATATATAAGATTTTTAATTTTTTTTTAATTTAAAAACTGAAATTATATGTTTTCAAAAATATTTCTAGTAGTAAAATAAATTAATGTAAACATTCTAATACAAACTTTATTGTATCATAATTTGTATCATACACAACAATATTTTAGAAGTACAAGTTTACATAACTTTGTATTTATGTACTATAAATTAGAATTTATTTAAATATTTCACTATTTATTCGTTGTTGAATAAACGTTCCTTACAAAACTTTTTTGAAATAATATTAAGATAATATACTCTAGTCTATGACCAAAAACAATGTACATGAAATAATAAAATATCTATTTCTGGATATTACTATTCAAATATGTATGTTTAAACTTTCTTATATTTTACATGCACATAAAATAATGCAATGTAAAAATATAAATTACATTGTAAAGTCATAAACAATGTAATTTATAATTTTGTAGAGATTGAAATTTTTGTATTAAATAACATTCATTATTTTATTAATCCATATTGGTATTGTTAAATAACATATATTTTGTTTTAATAAACTTATATTTCTTAACATTTGTGCAATACCTAATTTTCATTCAACTATAATATTTATATTTGCATAAAAATTGATTATTTTAAAAGTATAGTACAATATAAGAGAGTGCTTTGTTATCTTGTGCATACTGTAGAATACAAACATCATTATAGTATATCACATGAAATGAAGACTTACACGTAACAAATGTACATTAAAATATGTCTGAAGAGTTCCTTTCATAATACTGAGTTTTAGACTAGAATTTGTAATGACAATCATTAATTTATTAGGAAAATATAACATTTTGTAACAAAACAATATTAATAATACAGTACGATCTCACTGTGAAACATAGTAATATAGCTATAATATAGGATATCCTTTTAAATTTGAAGCAATTTAATTTTGTAAAATTTAAAAAGTTTATATACATATTATATATAAATCTCACTTTATTTTTAAAAATTCATTCATGCAAGCCAAAATTATTTCTACTTATAAACAATCTCTTTCTATTAAAATTAATATTACGAAAACAAAAAATGCAATAAGAAATCATATTTCTTTCATTTATAGTTCATAATTCACATCACCAAAATACCTAAGGATTTTTTAACATTAGATGTTTCTGGCAATGAAAGCGCCCATTTTCTTAGTCCTGTTAATAAAACTGAACTTGTAACTACAATTGCTCCTCCTACTGAATAAGGATTTGGTATTTCATTGAAAAATAAAACTTGCCAGAAAAAGGCAAAAACTATGTCTGCTGATCTTGCTATTGCAACTGGTCCTGCTTGTTCCATTTGTAAAGCTAATGTTAACAGTATTTGACCCCCAAAACTGAAGAGAGCAAGTGCAACAACTAAAAGTCTGTCAGTCCCACACCGAGGTAAGCACAATGCACCTATAGCCCAAGATATAACTATTGTCTGAATCAAGGCAAATGATCCAAAATTTGTCATAATTACTGAGAAATGGAGGCCTTTTAAAGCTCGTAGCAAAACATATGCATTTGCACCAAAGAGAGTTGCTGAAAAAGCTGCTACAGCTCCCCATAAATCTGCATGTTGTGTTTTTATATGGCCATCTGAAAGTGACTCGATGGTATGTCCAAAAATTAGTGGTGGACGTGTTATTAAGATTACACCAATCAGTGTTAAACAGACTGTTATAACATTAAATAATCCACAAGGCTCTTTTAGGAATATTCTGGCAAATATGGCTACAAATACAGGAACAGAAAATACTACAACAGATGCATCAGCTAATGGCATATGCCGAAATGCATAGAAACTTAACATGAGGCCAGTGGTCCCCACAAAACTTCTTAGTATTAGCATTAATCTACGTCCCTTTGGAAATGGATGTTCACCCTTATATATTACAATTGGTATTGCTGGTAATAATACACCCACGAACCGAAATGCTGCCAATTCCATTGGATTTACTTCCACTAAGCCCTTCACAATGACACTGCATAATGAAAAAAATAATGATGATAATGTTGCCAATATTAAACCAAGATAAGGGCATGATTTACACATTAGAATTGAAAATCGTTTTTGTTGTGTTGTTGTGTTACTTTCAATATCACCATCAAGTAAATGATGCAGTTCAACATGTTCTGACATGTCTGAAAGAAAAAATAAAACTCAAGTACTTTTCAAAGACATAAATACTAGACAAAGATTTCATAATTTAAATAAAATAGGTACATGACTATATAGATGGAACAATTACAAAAACATTATATTACTAAGGTGCAGTTTGTCATTAAGCATTAAAATGTATAATATCTAATAAACATTTTAATTAATAACTAAATAAAAATTAAAACGAATGGTAGATGTCCTTTGATAACAGATTTAAAAACGTGAGTTTGGACATTAAGGAATAATTCATTTTTTAAATATTATTTGTAATGTCATTTTAATAACCTATCATAAATTGATGTTATGTTATTAAATGTTATAACTCACCTGCAATAGATACAATAAATGATTAATCACAGCATATAGTTATATTAGTAAAATTATGTAATAAATAATTAGAGTAATACATTTATAAATTATTTGGAAGACTAAATTATTTTAAAAACTTTAATAATACATCTTTCTTCATTGCCACTGACAATGTCCCTCACATTTTTCTTTTATTTCTATTTTAATTAAAATATCACGTTGTTACTCGCATGAAGTAAGCAACTCATCACAACATTCAGAACGCAAGAAAGGCGTTTAATTTAGATCACGATCATGACCGTGAGTTAGAATTCAAATTATACATTGCATTTGAAATATCGGTTTTTAAGTGTTTTAGTTTTAAAAAACATATTTTTATATAGATACTATTCATTTTCAACGCGTAACACAGTTCACTAATAGGATTACTAGATTATGAATAAACAGCGGACAATAATTAAGAAATATTAGTATTCTTATAAATTTTATTTTTATTCCCACTTTCATTTTTACTATATTCAAATGTTATGATTTGTCAATATATTCAAATTACAAATTTAAATGTGTCAATATCAAAGGGTTTATCAAAGTAAAAGTACATTCGCGATAATAATAAAGTGAAAACTTTTATATTAAATATCGTTTTAGATATTATAATACATGAAATTATATAAGCATAAAAACATACCTTAAGAATGTAATAATGTAAAAAATCTGTTCATAATAACGGGTGGATATTGTTAACTTGTGAAGTTTTTTAAGCTAAGTAAAAGAAAAAAGTTATACCGAGTTAAGAAGAGAAACGTCGAATAATATTAATAAATTTAATGAAAATGATTCAATAAAGGTAAAGATATCTAAATTAAAATACGAATTACTTCCGTTCAAATGTCGCGGCGAACTAAAGATGGGTGGAGTCGGTCTCGTACAGGATTCGCGTTTAATTAATATTTTACCTGCATTTACTTCCATTAGATATCTTGTAGGGATGCAGCAGGATACAGCTTCTACGTTATTGTCTTTTGATAAATGATAGTATTCTCGTTTTTTATATCACTCCGTTTTCATTTTTTATATTAAAATTATTTTTATTTTAAATTGATATATTTATATCTTTTTCGCATGTTTTCTTATACTAAACACCTGTTTTATTATTAATCATTATTATTAAATAATTTTCGTTCTAAATAAAAATGTAATAATCTAATATCATATTATAAATATAAAAAATATATCTACAAAAATATTGTTATATACAATATATAATATAATGCTTAAATTATTTAGTTTTTGAGGTTTCAATGCCAGATATACAGTGCTTTTTAATTCAATTATAACTAAAATATTTAATTTTGTGAAAATAGATAATATCTGTTGGGAATATATTTATTTTAATTAAACTACTGTACATACAATATATATGACATATGCTGGATCATATTTTGGACTAGTTTTAATATGTTCTTTTACATAATACATATATGAAATTCATACAGATTGCAGAATATGTAATTAAATTAGTTTATTAAAAGATTTCTAGTTCTATGGTTACTAACTACGTATTATCTTCCTTGATATTTTACATGTTGGATATGATATCTTTCCTTATAATTTAAAATACTGGAATAATCTAGCATTTTCAAATTACAATATTTTTAGATGAACAATATTTTTTTAAATTTTAGAATCTAGTAATTTCCACCTATAAATACATTTTCCAAATTTGAAACAAGTAAAAAGCCAAAAGTCGTTTTAGTATTGGTTACTGTTATCAATTCTACAAATTTTTAAATATTTCCAATATGTAAATTAATATGTTATACGTCTAATTGACATAAAATAATCTTCTTTTCTTTCTGTGAAACATTATTTGTTCTCTTCTTCGAATACTAATGTTTGAAATTGTTTGAATAACATATACAATTGTACTGTACAATTGTACGATAAATAATTTTTAACCATATTTCCAGAAATATATTTTCAGATGTGTAGGTGATAATGCCATCTGCAGGAACAAATTGCTTGAGTTGTCTTTATTATTCTATGTTCGCACAATGGTGTACGAAGTTCCTTCTAAAATACTGTTGTTCATTGGTCGTATGTATGAATTTCATAGTGTTCGCAGGTTACAATAAATCAGACAATTTTTCAATTAAAGTTGAATTAAGATTGGAATTGTAGTGTAGTGTGCAAGGACCATTAATCGTAAGATACAGAATCGAGAACTATTTAATGGATCCGACTATCGGTTGGTATCAACCGGAGCAGTTCGGCCCTGCTAAGGATTTGTGGTTACACATTTGGGAAGCTGAGAAAGGCCTGGATATTTTAACGTTGAAAAACGACTCGTCTTCGAATGTAATGGGAATGAAGCTTCAACAAGACTTCATGTCCTTGGATTCTCTTAATTCTCGTACAGGGGACCGCATGCAACATAATACTTGCAGCAACTATTATAATCCATCTCGTAGGAAAGGTGATAATCGTGCTAGTACCTACGGCATGAACTACAATTACGATGCCTTAGTTGGCGAATACGGCGGTTGTCCATGGCGGGTACCTAATAAACATTATTCGAAGGGTGTTATTGGGTAAGTTTTGTTATCGAGTTTTCATCTATATATATACTGTTTGTCTTATGAAAGTTAAATTATTTGCCTTTTTGTAGTTTGTCCATATGGGTGTGATTAAGGTTATGTATGTTCACGCTCGTTTACAAATAGGGTATAGCAAGGTCCCTTTATAATTAGATATGCTACAAATGCAAATCTACTTTTTTTTAAATAATGAATACAACTTATTTGATTGAATAACATTTTTCAATTATTCCATGTTTTTAAAAATACAAAATTTTCCAATGCATTTTTAGTTTTTACTAAATCTATAATGATTTTGTAAACACACGTGGATGTTTATATAATACGATTATTTATGTTTGTAGTCACAACAATCAAATTTTTTCCAAATTAGAAAATATTAGAAATAAATTTAAATAAATAATAAAATAGTATTAAAAATTTTGTCTATTGAATTTTTTAATTTCTCTATTTAATGTACAGTAAAACATGTTTATCTATAAAAAGGTGTATTCTATTTTTTGTAATAATATTTTTTTTTATAAACACAACGCCTGTTATTTATTCAGCAAATAACATATAAACTGTTATTTTATATATTTAAGTATTAAATGAAATTTTTTAAATATTTATTGTTTAATTTTTTGTATTATTATATCTTACTTCATTTTATATTCTGTTATTTATACATCTCTGTACAAAATTTAAAATTGTATTAAGAATATTTTTAAAATATAGGAAGATATGTAGAAAAACTTATTTATTTTAATACTTTGTATTAAATACTATACTGTATGAAATACTAAGTATTAAAAATTTTCCATTTTAATTCAAAATGTATTTGTATAATTATTAAATATAAGAATATATAAATGTACTATTTATTTGTTCTAAGATATGAAAAAATAAGTTTATTATCTGTTACATATTTTGGTGATTTTCGAATTAAAAAATTTATATTATATATTAAACATATTTTTTCATATTCTATGCTGTATAAAATATGCACTTGTAAATGAAAATTTATATAACAGAAAAGCTGTAATAAAAGTACGTATATTTCTTTATGTTTCTTAATTTTTAATATTAAATAAAAAATAAATAATTACTATAACATTTCTTTTTATCTCTTAAAATTAATCTCTTACAATAAAAAATTTATCAAAATACATGTTGCAACATTTTTGAATGTTAATATAAATAAAAAATTATCATAACAGATTATATTTTTATATTTAGATTACATGAAGAAATTGAAGATTTTTTTGCTTATATGTGTCCCTCTAATGAAGAACATAGTTTACGAATGCGTGTTGTCAAAAGGATAGAACAAGTAATATATGATCTCTGGCAAGATTCTAAGGTTGAAGTATTTGGCAGCTTTCGCACTGGTTTATATTTACCTACAAGGTACGTATCATTGTACATATTTAAAATGGAATGTATTTAGTAATGTATTCACATGTAAAATATATAGATATCTTTTAAATAAATTAGTATTTTATATATATATACATTAGTGTTTTATATACATATATATAAATGTATATATATAAATCCATAATTGTGTCAAATAATACTAAATAATATAAACTTATCTTTAATAAGTCTTATACATTGATTAATACTTTGTATATATTATTGATGACATTATGTGTAATACAAACATATACATTATTAATTATCATACTAAGATTCTTTAAATGGATAAGATTTATACTTATTTTTAGTGATATAGATTTAGTAGTAATAGGAATGTGGACAAATCTTCCATTACGTACTTTGGAACGTGCTTTATTGGATCAAAATATAGCTGAACCATCTTCTATTAAAGTTTTGGATAAAGCTAGTGTCCCAATTGTAAAGTTGACTGATAAAGAAACTGAGATTAAAGTAGATATCAGTTTTAATATGAATAATGGCGTTAAATCTGCAGAATTGATAAATTCTTTTAAAAAGAGGTTTCCAGTACTGGAAAAATTAGTAATGGTATTAAAACAATTCTTGTTACAAAGAGACCTGAATGAAGTGTTTACTGGTGGAATTTCCTCGTATAGTTTAATACTTATGACTATCAGTTTTTTACAGGTAAAATGTTAATATTTTTGTTTCAAATGTAGAAATAAGAATTAATTGCTGCACAAATTTTTTAATCATATGCAAAATAAATAATGTAATAATATTAAAAAGTTATGCTTTATAAGACTCATATATTAGTATTTTGGGTTATAAAAACAAATTTATGTTTTTTGAAATAGACAATTAATCTTTTCCTACCATGTGGATGAAATTTTATTTCAGTTACATCCCAGACAAAATGCTTATTGCTCAAGTGCTAATCTTGGGGTGCTGTTAATAGAATTTTTGGAATTATATGGTAGGAAATTTAATTATGTTAAAACAGGAATTCGTGTAAAAGATGGTGGTACTTACATATCGAAAGAAGAGGTAAAATATATCTATATGATAGTTCCTTATATAAAAATTGTACATCTGATAAAATGGTATATAAAACAAGTATTATATTTATTTTTAAAGAATATCTTTTATATGAAGTATTGAATGTTTTTATTTATTATATACATGTATGTATTTGTTCAGTACATTACAAGTAAATCTCATGTCTCATATTAATTTTAGGTTCAAAGAGATATGATAGATGGCCATCGACCTTCTTTATTATGCATAGAAGATCCACTTACACCAGGGAATGATATTGGTCGTAGTAGTTATGGTGCTCTGTATGTAAAAGACGCATTTGATTGGGCTTATTATGTCCTCTCACAAGCAGTTAGTCCTTTAAATATTTTAGTTAATGATGCAAATAAAATAAGGTAAGATTATTTACAATATTTATGTCTTTTTTTATATTTTATGATTCAATCAATTATTTTCTAAAAATATATTTTATGCAGTATACTAGGAAGAATAATTCGCGTGACAGATGAAGTAATAGAATATCGCAAATGGATTAAAGAAACATTCCCACTACCTTTGAGTGAGGTAGATTCATTATCAAGTTCTACTGCATCTGATGCTTCAACACTATCTGCACCCGCTAGTGATACGGTACAAAATTCTAACTTGTTAAGATAGAACAAAATAATTGTTATAAATTAATCATACTTTCAATTTCCTTTAATACATCTTCAATTTCATCAGGATTCCGAGTGTAGTCGTGGAAATTCTCCTAATGCTAGTGGAAAAGGAGAAGATAGAAATAAAGGAAGACATGTATATAATAATCAACATACTCATCATTCACAATGGAAAAAGCCATTCAAAGGAACTGCTCATGGTATGTAATCATAATAAATTCTTAAATATTTATATATTTCATAATCTACAGTTATCATAACATTTTTGGATGTTTTTGATTACTTGTTTGAATGAACTTTATATGTTTCAAACTTATGTACTTCAAAAGTATGTATTTGCTACAGGTAATCACCATCATAGTTCCAGAGGAAACTATCATCATCGTGGAATAAATAATAATATAAGTGGACAAAGTAAAGCAAAACACTCTCTTCACAGTAATGGAAATAATAATAATAGCCATAGTCCAAGTTCAAGATCACAAACCGTTAAGCGAAAAAAACAGTGCATTACACCTCGTGGTACTGGAGATTGTGTACGGTGATGAAACGTGTAAAATAATGTTGGACTTTGTTTCACACTTAAGTAGAGAGCTCAATATCATAATTGTGTGGTGAAAAGACATTGATTAACTTTCATCACGCAACTAAATTATCCTTTCCACTTTAGAGGGGCTCTGTGTCTAGAATTATAGAGTTGATATACTCTATATTACATTTTTCTTATATGGACAAGCAAGTGGCCCTGGTATAGTTAAGTTCTTCATTTCACCAGAACAATTTTTTATTCTGTACGAAAATTTACATACCAAAGACGTACAGAATTGTAATATAGATTGGTCTAGTTTTACTTTTATTTTGCATTACTGCACATATTACAAACAACATTAAAAAAGACGTGTAATATTTTATTAATTATTGTTTACGAAGTTACAACCTTATTGCAATCTTTGAATAGCAATTGTGTCCATAATCACGGTAAACTGATTGTAATACATTTATATAATACGAACGATATATACAAAGATTATTTACAGTGCAGTTTTCTTAAAGATTTCATGAAGTTGTAAAACAAACTCTAATAATGATGATAAAGACTTAGTTTTCTATACGGAACTATATTCTTATAACAAAGGGATAACAGAAAAATTGGTGATATTGGAACTTACCTATTGTAAATATTGTAATATATATTATCGAACATAGAAAAATAAGTCTAAGAGTTACCTACTACATTTTTTTTATTTTGTACGTATCTAAAATAGTGTTTGTTATAATAATTTTATCATTTAAGATCATGGATTAGTCCATGTACATGTGAGAATTACGTATTTTTTTGCTATGATATGTAAGTCCAGTAATTGTGAAAATGTTTTGGTATATCTTTCGGATTTTAATAAAGTTATAAGTTCGTGTGCTGATGATCAACAAATTTTGAATAAAAAATATTTTTGAAAATATTAACTTATTAAAGAAAAAATGATACACTTTAGATTTTTACACTGTGTTCTTTAAAGTCGTAATTGTGCATAATGCTTTACTTTTTATACAGAATTACTGATTTCATAACACTAGTTTGTAATTTTTAGTCTCTCCTGAACAATAATACATTATTTTTATATTATGAGAATAATAGTAAGCATATACATTATGGTCGAATATTACAAATTCAATGCACGAATCAGACATTGCATTTAAACATATTTTGTGTTACTCTTTAAAATCTGAGCAACGTTTCAAAAATTTTGTATGTGACAATATATGCAGAAGGCCTTTGTATTATTGAAAACTATTATTGAAATGTACTTGTGAAAATCATCTTATATCTAATTTATTATTGAAAATTACATTCCGTTCTTCAATACAAATCTTTGTTCCTTAAATTGAAAAAAGATAACTGCGTAAAAATAGCAATTTACTAATTAAGAATCTTTATCCAGATTGCATTTTGTGTTAATGCAAGTTGTAATGTGATTCAAACAGTGTCTCCCATTAAATTCGAGTGCAGAGATCAATAACTCTATTATTCACTTTCCTCCAAACTTCTACTTCTTGCGCAGTATTCTATAATATTATTTATCAAAACATTGTTCATGGATAACATTGTAAGCTGTGATTCAATTTTATAATTAGAATGTCAATTAACCGTAACAACATACATATGTGTGTGTATACATGTATGTATGGTGTATGTAAACCACAATGTGACCAGCAAAAAATGTGGATTTTACATTCTTAAAACTATGTAATTATTATTACTATTGTTATTGTTATTACCGCTGATTAGTCTGCAAGGATGATTACAAATTTTTCAATTAGAATCAAATTTTCGTAAGAATTTATTATTAATAATTTGTGATTTATGTTTATCTATTTTCAAAAATTATTTAAAAATGTAAAACACGACAAATTTAATAAACAGTAATAACAGGTTTTCTTGTATTATTATTATTATCTTTCTAATTTTAAATATTGTAGTCATAGATCTATTTCTAAAATTGCACAGTACAAAATAATAACAAGTAAATTATAAGCAAACTAACACATGTTTAGAATTGATAAAAGATTGGTAATAAGATAAAATAAAGCCTCCAAACACAAAGAAATAAATTAATTCTTAATTTATTTCTTTTTTGAACTATGCAACTTGTACTATAATTACATTATTCTTTATTATGTTTCTTATTTTTATACAAGAAGAATGTATAGGATGTTTTATTTGAAAAGTTTAAAGGTACGCGTCTACTCCAGAATAAAACTATCATAAGTTGTTCTCAAGAGCATTTCCCATTAACAAATCAGATAGTCCACTTTCGAGAAATATTCTCGAGAACAATTTGCGATAGTTTTACTCTCAAGTGGACGCGTACCTTTAAATTGATATATATAAAATGTCATTAAAAAGATTTATATCTAATTATAGTATTTTTTATTACATTATTTATTTTTTTATACTAAAATACATATTTTACAGTAGATATTTTTTCATGTAATTCAATGTTAACCACTTATCTCAAGTAATTCTAACAAATTTTAATTAAAAAGATCGAAAGTGATAGGAATAAAAAAATTACCCATATTATCATATTTGTATTATTAAATAAATGATAATGTTAAACCGTAATGTGTTTATGCAATATAAAATATGAACTGCTGCTCGCTTAAGCATCCATAGTCCGAGATATTAGAATGTTCATTTGGGTGACTAGGAAGAATTCGAGTGAAAATGAGGAAAAGAAACAAGGAATATGAATGAGATATTGATACCCAATGATAATTTAACATTGATGACTATTTTGTAAACCTAATCAAATTAATTCAAGGAATTAATAGAAATAGTGACAAACGCTAAAGTAGACCAAAATCCTGATGCGTATAAGAACAGTATTTACAATTTATGCAGGATACAACCAAAAATTGCATAAAAAGATTTTCTTATTTTGAGAGAAATATTTAATTTATTAATGTTTCTTCTTACTAACTTTATACAGAACATTTATATTAAACAATTGTTAGTGTATAATACACTATATCTTTTACTATGCTTTTAAACATAAGCAAATTAAATTTATTTTTGCGCGCTAATTCCAGTAATAGGATTGACTTCAAGTATTTTCATACGTTCCAGTTGTGCAAGTCTGTTTTCCAAATTAAATGATTCTGGTAATGGCGGGTATGCTGTAAGATTATATATTATATAATATTAAACAAGTGCTATATTTAAATTTTTAGTATATTTAAAATAGAATATTTTTTACTATAATTGATCTACCTGCTGTATTAAGGTTTAAATAAAGAGAAATATATACTAAGAAATGTATATACTATTTTATTTTACTAATATATCTTATAAATAAATAAAGATAAATGTAATATATTTTATAAATATTATACATTTTTAAACTTACCAAAAGTTTTGAGAAACATTACTACCCAAAGACTAAAAGCCACACCAATGAATGCCATTCCAATATGTCCTTTCCATTCTCCTGTTGAGGCTTGAAATTCACTAAATGTTTGACGGAAACTGGCTCGATATAATGTCTTTTTTTCTTCTATTGATAATTTCTTCCAATCACCTTTTTCTTTTTCTCGCAATGCCTGTATAAAGATTCACATCTTAATTTAGTTAATTCACATTTTTTATGTTTGATATCCATACTTGATGTGTATTTTAAACTAATAGATACTATAATATAAAAACTATTTTAATTTAAAAGGCTATAAGTATAATAATTACTTTACCATTATGTCTGGAGTATTTGGTTTGAAACGAATTGCAGGCAAAGGAAAATCGCATCGATCTAAGTAAGCTGCTTCTCCATTCCATCCATGACCTACTATATCCCTATTACCAATTTTGTCAGGAACTCCAGATACTCCTGATAATCCACGAATAGAATTTGCACACTTTGAAGTATTTTGTCGCAAGCATGATAACAATACCTTATTTGCCATTGTATGCTAAATCACACAAAAATATTAAATATAAAATGACATATACAAAATGAAATATTTCTTACTGTAGAATGTTTTCATAAATTTAACAAAAATAATGGGTCAATGTTAATGTAATTAATAAATATTTATTAAAAATTATAATATTTTTAGAACCCAGCATAACGCCTATATAGCTTATAAAACTAGGAATTTCATTTGGCAATTAAACATAAATTTCATTACGTATGTGTATAATACAAATTTTCAACTACAATCATGATCTAAACATACACACAAGAAATATTTTAGCAAAATATTAAAATAATATTTAAATATCAATATCAAAGTTATCAGTCAATAAATTTGATTAAATATAAAATTATGAAAACAAATATCAGTAATTAAAAGTTATATAACTTCTAATATTAAATTTATGTGAAAGTACTTAATTTTAAGATAATGATACATATTGATCGCCATTTTCATTTGTTATCTAACACATTAAATTTTATAAGAAAATTTAATAGACGAAACGATATACGTTTAGATCTAGTATAGTTAGTAGTTTATTACTTTAGAAATATATCTTTGGTTATCACTAATATCAACAATTAACAATGTATTTATTACGTAAAATTTTACCTTTTTTGCCGACCCTAACTCCAGGAGAACCGAATTGGCAACGAGTATGGTTAAGTCACAGTTCGATTTATTCACACACACAAGAACGGTCAATATCTTCATGCTACACACTTGCACGCTGCATTACTATGTAGATATATCGAATTTTAAAGTATCGATACACAATAATCGAATTTTAAATAGCAATTATTACAAATTAAGAAGTATTTAGTTCTCAATAAAATCGTTTTGTGGCAGTAATTTTAGAAAAATTGAAAAAAATTTAATTCTAATACACAATTTATCCCTTTGTATAATTCATATATTTTATATTATTTACATATGTATATTGTATATACATATAACTGTAATAGTTTAGATTGCAATCGTAATTATAAACAAATGTTAATCTGTTTATGAATTAAATTGTTTTTTATTAATATTGTTCTCAAAGAAACAAAATAGAAATTAAATATACGATATTTTATTATATTATATACATCGAAATATATATATATTTATATATATATATTATATATATATATATTATATATATATATAAAGTTATTAGTTTCCGAAATGAATGATTATATTAAAAACTTGCAAATTGGAAAATATTAATAAAATTGATAAAATGAAAAATGTTTCCTAAAAGTAAAAAAAATACTTGTTGAGTTGACAAAATATTCAGGACCTTGTTAAGCATTACTCATTGCATAGCATACTGAAAATTTAACATCGTTATAAATTCTGAACAGTTACGAAATGTAAGCGTGATTATTTTTTATTATAAAAACATTTTCTTTTGTATAAAAAATGTTTTACTAAAATGTTCATTACAGTAATCATTGCAATACTTTTATTAGATATAAATTTCAGTAAATTATATTATATGCACATACATTGAGAGATACAATTTTTAAAAATAAATCTACCTTATCGACTAAGTAGATTTATGTATGAAAGGATATATGAAGTAGTCTCTATTTCTGGCTATAGGATCGTACAATTCGTGTGATTATAAACCCGCGGTTGCTTACGGCATGGCGTTAGCTAAGTCGTGTGTCATCGTGCGTTGCAGATGAAAAGTGGAGTACATTTGTAACGCTTTTATTTTACATGTTGTATACTAATGAAAAACTTTTTATACAAATTTTAACGACAGGTGAGGATTTCAGAAAATGATAACACCAGTGCCTCGAAAAGTAAAATGATATTCGTGGACGAACAATGTTAAAGATACAGTGAGGTTTTGATATGGCGGCAAATTTTACTTTGATGATTTGTTGTAAACTTCTGTGGTACTCTTTAGTTAATTCATCAGTTATTCAAGTGCGAACATTTTATAATTTTTATACTAAATTCCAACCAAGATGGGTTTATTTACAGCATTACATCAAAAAATTGAAATGCTGTAGATTTGTGCATTTTGAAGCACAGTGGCGACATATCATGGCGGCGAAATTTTCTTAGCTGCAGTTGTGTATCTCGACTATTTTCATACTTAATACGTACGCTAAGGAATTTCTTTGTAAAGTAACACATTTAGTAAATGAATATATTGTATATGAAATTCTTTTTATAAAATCTCTGTTCACATTTTTATTTTGTGGATTCAAGTGATGTAATTACATTGTATTAGCCAGGCATAACATGTAGTTAATCTTTCCTGTGGATATCCTTTATATTGACATCATGACATAGATGTGAAATTGTAATACAATAGATCCATATTGATATAAAGTATTAATGTATATTTGTTTGTGCACATGTTTATTTTGCATGATTTCTAAGATTGTTCAAGATGAACAAGCGCCGTAGAACATCTTCAGTTGCAAGTCGAGGCACAGAAGATGATGGTGACGATATACCACCTGAACCGACAAAGAGACGGAAAAAAATAGATCCTGTAAGTTGTTATATATTATTTGAGATTATTGTTAGTAAAAATTTCAATGTTTCACCAAAAATTAATATTTATTTTATTAAATATTTAGAGTGACCTGTGCCAACAATTATATGATGTTCTACGTAATCAAAAGAAAGAAGATGGAACATTATTATGTGATGCATTTATACGCGTGCCTAAACGTAGACAAGAACCAGGTTATTATGAAGTTGTAACAAATCCTATAGACCTACTAAAGGTTCAGCAGAAACTAAAAACAGATGAATACAGGGACATGGATGATTTAGCAGCTGATATTCAACTCATGGTTAATAATGCAAAAGCTTTTTATATGGTAATATATATTGACTCACAGAAGTATATATTATAAAATAATATGTTATATGGTCTTCAGTTAATATTTATGTTATTAATATTATTTTATTAAAATAGCGTACATCTCCTGAATATAAAGATGCCACTGAACTCTGGGAATTATGTATAAATACAAAAAATCGCATTATGGAAGAATATGAAGATCCAGAACCTAAAGGAAAACTTATCCTAAAAGTAGGACGACTGGTAAGCAAAAATGTAATTACATACAGGTAATTAATCTATAAATACTTAATGTAATGTTAATTATACAGGCTCGGAAAGCTACAACGAAACAAGAAGATGCAGAAGATACATCTGAAAGTTCTACAAATCCTGATGAAGAGACAATGCAACAGTTTGAAGATTTATTTGCAGCAGTTATGACAGCAACAGATCCAGCTGATAATAACAGACCATTGCATACAATGTTTCAACTAAAGCCATCTAAAAAAGTTTGATAAATTCTTATTGATAAAATATTATAAATATATCGCTGATTTATAAACGCATTTATTATACGACAAATTTTGTTTTCAGTTATATCCAGAATATTATGATGTAATTGAAACACCAGTAGATTTAAAAACAGTTGCAAGAAAAATTCAAGAAGGAGCCTATAGTAGCATTACAGACATGGAAAAAGATTTAATGTTAATGTGTCGTAATGCTTGCCAATTTAATGAGCCTGGTTCTCAAATTTATAAAGATGCAAAGCTTCTGAAAAAAATTATTACTGCAGCTGCAAGAAAGCAAGATATTGGCTTAAGCAGTACTGTTCCAAAAATTGCAACAACAGCACCATCAACAAGAAGTAAAAGAGGAAGTCGTACTATGGCACAGTCTTTAATAGCTCAAACTGCAACATTACCAGATGAAGATGAAGAAAGTGATGATGAAGAAGATGAACCTGCAGAAACTGAAGAAGCTGATAATCCACAGTGGCAATTATTTCAAACTATCAGAACAGCACCTAACAATCAAGGTATTTTATGAAATTTCTTTAAAATATTATGATATTGGAGATAAAAAATATTTTACAGAAATAGTATTGAATAATTCTTTTTTTCTGTATAAGGAGTTAGAATGAGCGAATATTTTTGGAAACTGCCATCAAAGAGGTTATACCCCGATTATTACAAAACGATTAAAAATCCCATTTCTTTATTACAAATACGTACTAAAATAAAGGTAATTAATAAAACTACAAATCGTTTTATATTTTATAAGTTATTCTTGTTTAATTCATCATTTTTGTAGAAAGGTGAATATGGTACTGTGAGTGAAGTAGCTGGTGACATGAATATTATGTTTGAAAATGCAAAAAAATATAATATTCATACGTCTAGATTATATAAGGTATTAAACAATAATTTAAAAATTTCACATTTTTGATACATATTATTTATTTATACTTATATGTTTCACATGCAGTGTGCTGTAAAACTACAGAAAATTATGCAAGAAAAAGTACATGAACTGTTAGAATTTGATCAGGTAAGTGATATTTATCTTATTCAAGTAAAGATATGTTTTGTTTAAATTTTATGTTTTGGTCATATATATGATAGTGGGATTTACTTTTTTTTTATTCAATATAATAACATATTAACAATATAGTAAATGAATAATTTGTAAAAAATAATTTTTATATGTATGAGTTATTAGTATAAATTTTGAGTTAAAAGATTTTTTGTATTAAGTATTTAATCTAAACTTCTTATGTATTTCTTTTTGTTCTTGTTAACACTATTTATAGGATTCAGACTCAGATAGTGAATTTGAAAATAGCTCTCATCAACCTAAACTTATTAAACGTGCTTCAAATCTGTTAACACGTGGAAAATATAAAGACAATATACCACTGAAGAAAAGATTGTATGCACTAGTTAAATGTGTTATAGAATACGTTGTAAGTAATTCCAATTTTGATTACTGAAACTGAAGCTTAACAATACAGAATTTATTATATTATAGTGCGAAGATGGTCGGCAACCAATGTTAATGTTTATGGAAAAACCCTCTAAAAAATTATATCCAGATTATTATCAAGTGATAGCAGAACCAATTGATATGTTAGCTATTGAAGCTAATATTAAGGCAGAAAAATATCAAAGTGAAAACGAATTAATACAAGATTTTAAGGTATATTTTTTACATTATTACATTTGACGAATACATTTTATATTAATTTTTATTGTTTCGTTTTAGTTAATGTTTAACAATTGTCGCCAATACAATGAAGAAGGTTCTTTAATATATGAAGATGCAAATACCCTTGAGAGAGTTCTAATGGATAAAGTAAAAGAATTAGGTCCTTTGCCGGAGACACCCAAACCTACAAAATCAAGTGCATCTACTCCTACTAGAAATGTTGGGTATGTAGTATTATAAATGTATAACATAATTACAAAAGTATTTAGGTTTATTTTTAAGAATGTTATAATTAATACAATTGTAAGTGTATTACATGTTTTTTTATATAATATATTAAATATATCTTTTTATAATACATAGGAGACCTAAAAAGGTTGTACCACTACACTTACAAAAATTGAAAACTATGTATGACACTATAAAAGATTATCACGACGCAAAAGGGAGACAGTTATCTTTAATTTTTATGAAATTACCAAATAAAAATGAATACCCTGATTATTATGAAGTTATTAAACAACCAATGAACATGGAAAAAATAGCGTCTGCTCTAAAGAATAATGGATACGAGAATTTGGATGAACTCGTATCAGATTTCATATTAATGTTTGATAATGCTTGCAAGTATAATGAACCTGATTCACAAATATACAAGGTTTGTATATTGATATACATGTACATTTTTAAAGTATTTGCTTAAAATAAAGTTTTTATTAACACATTAATTTAATTTTTGAAGCAAAAAGCGCTCTGTGTATTAAAAAACTAGATATTCTATATAGTATAATCATTACTAAAATGTTTCTGATGTTTTAATTTCTATCTAAAAAAAAAGTTTTTTTAAAGAGGTAATTGCCAATAACTTTTATGATTTTTTTATAAGAAAATACATAGAAAAATATTCTATTTTTAATTTTTTTCTAATTTCATTTAAAATAATTCATATGATCATAATGAGTGTATAGGAAATACGAATAATGTGAATGCCAAAAGTCCAATTGAAATTTCGCGCTAAAACATGGAAAGCTTGATCTGTTTACGGTATAGTTTTTGAGGTTACGTGAAGTTAGTTTCTTTCGTAGCTTTGCCATTTCATACGGTTCCTTATAAGGATTTTACAGAATAATAAATGACTTTTATCTATGAATAGATACAATAATAAAACTGGTGTAAATATGCAATTTTATCAAAATAATCATAAATTAAACACATGGAAAAGTGAATATCTGTGAAAGTTATAAGTTTGCAACCTTTTTATATATATATACTATATTGTTGCTCAGAATGTTTGAACAAGGAAATATTAATAATGAAAATAATGTTTTTGTACAAAAGGCATTAAAAGTTCGACCTTGTTTTATTCGTTTAATGAGAGATAAGGAAGTAGATCAACGTTTATCAAAAAAATGCAAGAAGAGTGAAACAGAAGTAAACAACATTCTTTTTAGAATATTATTCATTTAATCTTCTTTTTATAAATTTTGTTTATCAACATATTAGTTCCAACATTTATTGCTATTAGTATGTTTTAAATATAATTACAATCTACTTAAAAATCATGTTATAGGATGCTTTAATTTTACAAAGATTAGTTCTTCAAACAAAATTACAATTAAGTGAAGATGAAGAAAGTGTACCAGATGTATCAGCTGCAGTTCAAGAAATATTAGCAACAATCTTCACTGCTCTTTATAATCATCAAGATGAAGAAGGAAGGTGTTATTCTGACTCAATGGCAGAACTTCCAGAACACGACATAGTTGATGGGAAAAAGTATGTTACTTTTAATTTAAATAAATGTTACCTTTATAATTTTATTTTATTAATGTAATATGAATAATTCAATTTGTTAAATATTAGGATACGAGGATTATCATTAGATTTGATTAAAAGAAGATTAGATCGTGGAGTATATAAACGATTAGATCGTTTTCAAGAAGATGTATTTACATGTTTAGAAAGAGCTAGAAGATTATCACGTACAGATTCGCAACCTTTTGAGGATAGTGTAGAACTACAAGCATTTTTTTTACGTACTCGTGATGAAGTAACTCGTGGAGGGGATTTATTACATTCACCAGCACTTAACTATACACTTCTTGATCTTTCTGCACAAGTTGCAGAATTAAAACGTGTTAAACAACAACAAGAACTGTCATTACCTAATGAGGATGAAAGCTGTGATGGCAATGAGACAAAAGTATGTGATATTGTATAAAATTTAATTCCACAATGAAAAGAAATATTTAATGTATTTATTTTGTTTATTTAGGATTCTGAAACAAATACTAATACAGAGGGAAGTAATAGTGATAATGGTGGGTCTATGAGTTTTAATCAAGAAGTATATAGAGCTGGGGACTTTGCATATATAGAACCTACAGAACGAGGCATGGAATATAGTGTGGTTCTCATAGAACGACTATGGACAAATACAGAAGGTCAACAAATGTTATATGGCAATTTATTTTATAGACCAAGTGAAACTTATCATGTGGCATCTAGAAAATTCCTTGACAAGGAGTTATTTAAAAGTGACGCTCATGTAGCTGTACCTTTGGCAAAAGTAGCTGGAAGGTGTTGTGTACTAAGTGTTAAGGATTACTTTAGAATGCAACCTGATGGTTTCTTAGAAAAAGATGTTTATGTATGTGAATCGCGATATTCTACAAAAGCAAGAGCTTTTAAAAAAATTAAAGTCTGGAATTTTGATCCAGATCATTTAAAGCTAATTCCAAGAGAGAAATCATTAGAACCAAAGCGAGTAATATCAGTATATAAGGAAAGATTAGAGAAACACAAAGAAGAAATTGCTGAGTTAGAGGAAGGAGAAAAATTGACAGAGAAAGAAAGACCTGTAAGTGACATTGATATATTACAACTAGAAAATATATTATATATTATATTATGTATCATATTTTATATATTATATATCTATTTTTAGAATGTGATATTATATAATCCAGATGATGCAGAAAATACATATTATGAACAATATAATACATGTGCAGGGTCTGTAAAAACTGGAGATTTTGTTTATGTCGCAACAGATGGAGGTAGACAACAAATTGCACAAATTGATGCTATATGGTCGACAAAAGAGTATGTAACATATCTTATAAGTTGCTGATGATTTGGATGTTTATTCCAAGTAATTAATTTTTTCAGTGGAAAGTGTTATTTTAAAGGCCCATGGTTGTTAATGCCTGCAGAAGTACCACATGCTCCTACTAAGTTATTTTATAAACAAGAACTATTCCTATCTACAGTTGATGGTACTCACCCTATCGTGGCCATTGTTGGAAAATGTGCCGTCCTTGACTATGGAGAATACATTTGTAGTGAGTATATAAGAATGTAATTAATAAAATAACTAACGCACATTAATTATGAAATAAAAAGAATACATTTCAGAAAATTATTTTTATACAAATTTACATATTTATATAGGTCGACCGACTGAAATTCCAGAAGATGATGTATATATTTGTGAATCGTTATACGATGAAAGTAAAAGCCTCATGAAAAAATTAGGACAAGAAGGTTTAAAAAAATTTAATCATAATTCAGCAGTAACTGAAGACGAAATTTACTTCTTCCGAAGACCTATTAATCCAGCTAAGGTTCGTATGAAATTTAAGCATTTAGATAACATTTTATGCAAAACTTTGATAACGATATGTTATTTGATATGCTTGTTATTTGATATGCAACTAACTGAATATCATTGCTTTGCATGTGATGTGTGTGTTATAGATTCCGGGCGATGTGGCTCAGACGCAAAATCAAGTCAAGTCTGTTACTCCTAGTTCAGCTCAATTTGAAATGGTAATTTCTATTTATAAGTTTTTACCTTTTGGTTAATAATACAAAGAGATGCATGTTTTTTTAATAATCACACGCAAGCTCATAACTATTCATATTAAAAATTGTGCAACTTCAATATTGTCATAAAATTTGTTGTATATGCAAATATCACTTGCGTGTGATACAGGTTTGCATCAATTTGTATTTAAGCATGTTCCTCATTTTATGCCGGCATATTCATTTTTCTTTCTTTTATATTTGTTATGTATATATTTTGTGTTTTGTTTACATAAAATATTTTTTGAGATATCAGTATTATGTAGGACTAGATATTATTTTTAATAGATTTCAATTCAGAGCACCTGTTGGGTTTATCTCTAATACATGTATGTATATACATATATGATATACGTAGAATACCACCAAAAAGTCTCGCTTCCATGTCACTCTAACCCAAGTAATATAAAAACAAAGCATTATGCTTTAAATGGAATGCATAAGTACTAATATTTAAATAGCTACAAGATTTAGAACATTTATTCAGCAGTTCAATTGAAATATTAAAAGGATATATAAAGCCATATAGTAATATAGTATTAAATTGTAGTATTTAATCAGATGAAATCTATTACCTTCGATAAGAAATAGAAAGGATTAGTCATGTTTATATAAATGTCGTGATATCTATGGTCAAGGAAAATTTTAATTAATATACGAAATTGTTACATCACTCTAAAATATTAAAAAAAATATTCATATTACATTCGGTAACGGATAATGAACGTAACATAACATAAATGGTATAGGAAGCATCACCATTGTTACCGAAGCTGGAACCCGATGTACTAGGCATGGGAGTAGGATTAGGAGTGGGAGTAGGAGTAGGAGTTGGGGAGGACAGCATGGATGCTGGTGGTCCACCGTCCGTTGGATCTGCAGAAGCTCAACCGGTGCTCTCCAATACTCAGACACCTGTGTCGACTAAAAAGGTAGGACTTATCGTGATATTATTTGCTTATAACTTGTTCATAAATAGCATTTTATTTATTTCATTTTATTTTTGTTTAGAAAAATATGCCAGCATATACATTTTTCGTTTTTGCACCGTTTAAACTTTGTCATCTAACATTAGAACGACAATTAGATGTTTTACCTCTAAAGGTATAATATCAATATCCGTTTTCATAAGGCAGTGGTATTATAATTTGTGTTTTCTTCTGTTTAGAAAACGGCGGGTAAGAAATTAGTTACGGGCTATATTTTATATTCGAGTAAAATGCGAACGCAGATTACACAAAACAATCCTGAATCATCCTTTGGGGAGATTAGCAGAATTGTTGGCAACGAGGTATTTATTTATTTTTTACTGTTGATTTTCCTTTTACTATAAGAATTTATTGAAGGAAAGGGAAGTATGTAGATTCAATTTTTGAACACAATATTAAAAAAAGATTTAATGAACTTCTTTTGTAAAATATTGTAAAAAGGTATGTTATTCTGCATACTTCATCTTTCTTTCAAATATGACACAAGTACGGTATATCTAGTGAAATATAAATTATTATTGTTGTGATAAGTATTACCTTTTGAATAAAAATTATATACAATTTATAAATTAATCTGAATATTAAAATATATATTTCATAATTTTCACTTATAATTTATTTATCATACATTTTTTAGTATAGCATTTGTTATTATACTAATATGTTCTATAAATTGTATTGTATGAATTATATAAATTATTTATATGCATATGGAAAGTAGCTCTGTGATTGAAATTAATTTCTTACCATTTCATGACTATTTTATATTTGTTCATCAAGAAGGTCTGAAAAGTTAATTTTTAAAGAAATGTCAGATTATTTAAAACAAAAGTGTGCTACATAAATATTTTTTTATATTTCAGTGGAGGAAATTGCCAGCAGGAGAAAAACAAGCTTGGGAGGAAAGAGCAATTAAAATGAATGAAGATGGTGGGCAACTTAAAGGAAATAATGTTTCAGTAGGCACTAATGCTTTACAAGATGTAGTTTATGAATGTTGCTGGGATAATTGTGACTGGCAATTTGAAGATATGACCGATTGTATCGACCATTGTATTGCGGAACAAAATGGACATGTTCAATCGTCTTTTATTAATGCTGCAAGCGGTAAGTGCTATCTGTATTATTTTATATACAGAGTGCACAAAAATGTTGGAGAAAAACTTTAAGGGCATATAACATTTATCAAAACATCTTAATAAATATGAGTCTAAAAACCGTTTTGAAGTTATGGGATGTTTAGTGTACAAAAGTACAGTGTATAGTAAACGAATTACTTCATTAAATAAGTTGATATAATGAATCGCAAAATGTTGCCAAGAGATACGGGAAACGCCGGGGATCAATATTTTACTGACAAAACATCTCATAACTCCGAAATTAATGGTTTTTGAACTCACGTTTATTAAGACTTTTTTGCTTGTGTTGATAAATACTATACGTATAATTTTTTTGTACACTTTGTATATATATATATATATATATATACACAAAGGACGAATAAAATCTTCAATTTTTGAAATATATATTCTAATAGATGTCGAATTTCAATGTCAATGGCGTGGTTGTGGCCGTACGAAAAAATCTGTACCTCCATTTCCAAGTGTACAAAGACTTGCAAGGCACGTTAAGGAAGTACATATCCTTAAGTCAAATGGACGTATAATACCTCCTTCGGAAAGAAGCAAGTATGATGTCAAAATGCTACATAATGAAACAATACTTTCATATTTATAATACAATCCGTTTACTTTCATTTACATTTTTTTAATTATAGAAACTATATGGCATCAAAAGGTCCAACGATATTGCCACCAATGGAAACAGGTATATTATTTATTTCTAACAAATTCAAGGTAATATTTATTACAAGTATTTTCTAATTTTTCTACATATCATTTTTATTATAGAAACATCAGCAGCTGCTACGCAAACAAGTAACATTTCTGGTGCTAAACAACCGGAACCCATGTTTGTTGCTGTTCCTCCTAGACCAAGTCGCGTATTACATTCAGATGCGTACTTACGGTAAGTAAATTGAATATTTTTACTGCAATTTAATTTATACTTGATTATTTTACTGCAAATATATTGCAATTACAGATATATTGAAGCACTGAATGTAGAAAATCGGTACATATCAAATTGGGACAAACAAATGAATGCTAATCCTGATAATACACAAATCCCTGATGTAACGAAATTGCCTGCGGAATGGTTAGGCAATGGTGTAGGCAACCATGGAAATGTGGTAAATGCCTTATGGACACTCAGGAACATGATGATGCGAGATGTGTTAGCCATCAATAAAACTTTATAGTTTATAACATGTTAAGATTTATAATCTTTAATATTCGATGCTACCTTAAAACTACAATTTTCAGGTCCGTCGATGCTAGATGAAAGACTGAAGATTTATTATTTGGACAAGTATATTTATATTTTTAGATTCTTTTCTTCTCATTTTACGACACTCACTAATTAGTACCTCAAATTTAACTTATAAATTAAGTTTTTCCAATGATTTTCAATTTGTAATTAGAACTAACTAAGAAATTGTCTTTCTTATTATAAGGTCGTCAATGACAAATAATAGATCTGCAATGTATTTATCACAAATAATTCAGTTTAGCAAAAAACGAATTTTTTTATTAAATGAAAACCATGCTATATGAGCATTATTTTCGATACTTCGTCTATGGATCTGTTAGGAGTAGAACGAAAATATTACGCTGTAAGAGCCACCACTTTGTAAATATCTCGCTATTTTTAATTTTAACGTTTCATAAAAAAATTTTGTATTTTGTGTATCGCGTATCATGAAAGTGTGATTTGACAATTAACTGTATTCATACTGTAAAATGAAACTATGCTGTAAATATAAAATAATGCATTTTAGAAAACAATTTGACACAGAGAATGCTATAATTGTATCTATGAATATTAATTTTATGTCATACAATCATACATTTTTAATGTAATATTTTCACTTACTTTTTTAAAAGAACTTTGATATAAAAAATATTTAATAACCGTTATTTCTGAATTTTTTATAATATTGATTTAATAATTTCAATAAGTACCTTGTATATAATTAAAGATAAAAGTAATTTTTTATGCCAAAAAAATTACATAAAAACTTCCTTATTGTACAATCAAAGTATATTACATGCATGGAGGTAATGAAAATTGTTTATTTGAGACTCGGTTTATAATGTAAAACATAAAAACGTACAACTGTGGTCTACAATTGCATTAAAAAAAATTATCGACTTATATAAAAAAGATATCATCATTACATCATGTTAACTTATTGAATTTAAAAAATACAATTTTTGTTACTGTATCATTTATGAATAAAACTGGTTGTTCTTATTAAAAAATGAAATTAGTTATTTTTAAATATATGTTATATATTAAACGAAAATAGTATTTTATTTTTACTATAATATAAAAAATATATGTGAACAATATTTTAATTAACATGTTAGAATGTTTCAAATAAAATAGCGACCTAAAATATTTGTCCTTATAGTATCATATTTTACTTATACAATATTTCTATTATATTATATTGCTTACTTTTCAACTATTATTTTCTATCATTAAACATATTTAACATAAACATATTTTGGATGATCATATTAACTAGGACGTTATTTAAAAGAAATATATTTTAATTATCTCTTTATACAGTTTCAGTAATTACATTTGAAACAAATGTTTTAAATTTTATATATAATTTATATAAAATTTATATTAATAAATAAAAATAATTTATTTATGTCGTTCAATTAAGATGTATTGTCTGCCAACATATTGGTGTAGTTTTTTTACAAATATGTACATAAAAGAGTAGAAGAAACTTGCAATATTATTTAATGAACAAACAAGATTTACAAGTAGTACAATAAATTTTATAAATTTAAACGAATCAAGTGTTACTTCATCATATTTTATATATTTATATCTTGAAATGAGAATTTTGAATTAAAAGTCGCTCACCCGCCCACCATTTTGCCAATCCCCCCACTTTGTTGGATCTTTTTCGCTATTTGTTATTAGTTCTCCATTATTTGGATCAGTTTCCACTAGTACTAAGTCCACGAAACGTTCTTTTGGAGGTACCCCTATTATTATATTTTTTTATAATGATTGTATCTTATAAATTTATGGTAATCAAATCTCATATTAATTTTAACTGTTATTTCATGTAACATATTACAAATTATACTTACTAGGTATAGGTTGCAATTTTAATTTTTTATGAAATTGTTTCATTCTTATTGATTCTTTTTTCTCACCTTTTGCCTCTGGTTCTTTAACTCGCAATAAACTACCTATGTATGCATATAGCAAAGAAGTATCCAGTATTAAATTATCAAAATTATTGCTTTACAAACGAAGGCTTATATCTATGTTGGATACCTGTTGAAAATTCTTTCGATTTAATATATATTAATGATTTTGTAGAAATTTTATGTATGGAATCGACTATACTGGTATTAATATGTTTCAAAACGAGCTTTAACTTCAAAATATCCATATTTGTAATATCTTGTAATATCCTTATTCTTTTGTTATACTTCTGACACACATTTCTTACAAATATGTATATATAATCTATGTATATATATACAATTTTATATAAGTTGTCAGATGTTTTATATTTTCCTTTTATCATTGTAATTTGATACTTAATTGTTTATCCATTAGTTAAAAATGTTTGTAAAGGAATAGTATGACAGAATAAAGCATGATTCTCTAAAAGTGAAGGCTACATTTTTTTTAATGTAAATATAATATTTATTATTTTATACTTTATACATATACACAGTAAGTTTTTTATTCTAATTTAAATTGCTAAATTATACATATTTTTAATTGTACATCTTGTATAAACTATATTTTTTATGTACAATTATACAATGCACTAAAAAATATTTAGAAATCTGTTACTCGACCTTTCCTTTCCCAATCACCATATCGTGTTGGCTCTGGTCCACGTGGACCTCCTACTTCACCTGTTTCCGGATTAGTATCATTTGGAAATGGTTTCAATGGTTCTTTTTCTTGATAAGGATGTTTGCCTTCTTCCAGTTCTTCCAATTTTTCTATTGCATGTAAAACAATTTTATTTTACTACCACTATTTTTATGAATAATTAATATTATATATTTAATAAATTTCTTAAGGGGGTATTCTAGTCTAGAGGCATGAATTTCGGGCGATTTTTGAAGCTCTGTACAAACGAAACAAAAAATATTTTTGCTATCCTTTTTTTTAGAATTTGTTTATTGATATTTTAAGATTACGTAAAAAATTCACCGAAAAAAACTCAAAATTCACAAAGTTATGAGCTGGCAAAGTGGATGGTACCAAAAAAAAAGGGTGTCCTGGCGTGCATGATTTCAACCCTTTTGGTCATCTGAAACAAAATATGCGAACGAATTCTTAATTAGTATAGATGCCGCTATAGCATGAACCTTGGAAAAGTCAAAATAACATTTTTTCACAAAATGGCGGCCGTTTGAAGGAAAGTTTCTTGTTTCGCATGTTTTTTTAACAATTCCGAATGTTTAAAAAATAGTAAAATTAAAAATTTTGATCTGAGCGTGGTTCAGGCGATAGAGGAATGTTATAAAGAACATTCATACCAAATTTCAAATAAATCGGTTCATTAGAACTTGAGATATCGTGCACGCCAACTCGAAAAAAGTAGTTTCGAGAAAAACGCGTTTAAAGTTTTAAGACAAGTTTCCGGCAATTTTACTCATAGAATGGTACAGCATATTTACATATCGGCAATTCCTGCTCCATACAAGAAACCTTTCTCTATTTCAAAATGCTTATTCTCCGAAGTTCTTTCATGGAGACGAGCAGTCCTGGCTTCCTTTGATGCCTCTGAAGCTCGGAGTTCAGAGTGCTCGATGCGAACTTCGTCTCGCCTGACTGCGAACGCATGAGCTTCTGGGCCAATCGTGATTCCCATGACACTTAAGATTTTTAATATGGGTATAAAACCTTCATTAAAAATACATACTGCGAGGAAAGTGGAAATTTGAATTGTCTGCGTTCCTGCGTGGATGTACTTTGGAGTAAAAGTCCATATTAATAAATTTAACGATTCGTTATTATTTTGGGTTTCAGAACCCAAACATCGTTCCAGTAAAGTATCAGTTGATAAGCTTTCATAAATTGGTTTTATTACTTTTAAAACGTCGTCATTTAGAGGAGAATTTTCATGGTCAAATTCGTCAATAGTACCGTCGGCCACAGCTTTTTGCCACTTGCACCAACTAAATGAACCAAGTGAACAATTCATGTGTTGAGGATTCTTGTTGGTTGAGATTTTATGATAATAGGTTGCCCACACATCTCTCTTCATGTCTTCAACTGAATCTGGATTTCAACGAATTGCCAAGCCATAGTATAAAGATAATTCATTGATAACCTCATCAGTGAGTTTACCAGCGCCTTTGCCGCCAATACCTTTATTATCCTTTTTTGCTTTACGCAACCGTGCACCCATATTACTACTATCGGGTCATCATCGTAGGGGTTAATATAAAGAATGCCTTTGAAAGTTTTTGAGTCACCATGTCCAATGCATCGGACATATTTAGCATTATGCTTGGCTTCCGACCTTTCAAACATTTCAACAATCGCGTCAACCTCCATTTTTCCGGTGCTTCCTTTACGATTTATGGTACAAGATTTCTCATGCTCTTCATACCAATCTTCATAAGCCTTGATGTCATAATTTTTTTTGTGTTTCCATTGATTACACCCTTGGCAAAAACTAGATCTTACTATGGTATCAACAACTTTTTACCAACAACTGTACAACAACTGTATTTACCAACGAACGTAGTAACACCAAAGAGAGAATTGAATTCTCTTTTTTTCCAGGTACCATCGCCGGAAACAGTCAAATGGTTGGGATTAGCTGTAGGATCAGACTCTAATATTAATTCCTTTTCTTCTTTTACGGCTTTTGAAATAATTTGATCGTAAACTGCTGAAGCGGCCACGTATAAATTGTTAAGACAGCTATAATATATGCTAATGGTCAAGCCTTGGCAAATGTCTATCATAGTACAAAATATGTTGATACCTTCTCTTCCAACTCCTAAGAATCTCATAGCTACTACAAGTCTACAATTCACTTGAAATGCTTTATTGATAAAAGGCGATGATTGAACATACCGTACTTCCTCACACCCACATTGTATAGCAATTTTAAACCCTAACCCATGAGCAGCTGTACGAGAAAATTTAATATCTTTCTTACATGTAGAACACAGAATTAACGATGAAAGTGTGGTAAAAACAGAGAAAAATTCTAAAATACAATAGCCATAATTGTTATTAATTAAAACTTCTTCATCTTGCGAACTTTTCAATTTTGCTGCAGATGCACTAGTGAAACTGGTTTCTTCTTCTACAGTAAATTGATTACTGGAAAATCTTCTCTTCTTTGGTCTGCATGCCCGTTTAGAGCTGAATTTTGAATGTTTTTTATCCATTTTACTTTAAAATCTCAATATATAAAACAATTTTTACTTCAAATATTTATAAAACGTTGTCAGAGTTAGCACGTACACGTTGCTTGAAGGCTGGCTCGAAACTAACTTGAAATAAGTACTAAGATGAAAAAATTCCGACAAAATACGTTTTTTTGGCCTTGAATTAAAAATACCTTAAAAAAGGCATAAAATACAGTAATGATTTTATGTCGGATCGGAGCACATGCCGCGTCACAAAAATGGCTATAATTTATAAAATAATTGAAATTTTAAAAAATCCTTTTAAGGGCATATTCTTGAATGTCTAAACTTTGGAAATATGAAAAAAATTTTCGATTTTTTCAAATTTCTAGACTAGAATACCCCCTTAAGATAAATAAATACCTATAGGTGTACGTTCTCTTAATTTTTTTCTAAATTCACGCATTCTTGGACTCTCAGACATTTCATTTTCCTTTGAAAAGAGGATTTGAAATTCTAGAACCAAAATTGTCACATTATTCTTTATATTGTATTTAATACTGCAGATATTGTATTTAATTTTTAAAATACTTACGCATATGTAGAAATTTAGTTGGAAATTTTGTAATTTCATGATTTACTTTTAGTAATTTACTAAAAGTTATAACATTTGTAAACATAACCTTATTCATTATAGTCTTTATATCTTTCTACGATTAAAACGAGATTATGTATATCATACTATACTGAAATTACATAAGAATATATAAGAAATTACTGTTAATGATTTTATTATGGCACAATTGTTATCATACATAATACTTTATATTATATACATATTTACAGCATTAAAAAAGTATACAGAAGATATCACTTATAGTAGGTAGCGAAACAATAAACTGATACATTTAATTTTATATAAACATAGAAGTGAGCACAATAAAAATGACTATTTAATATCTCAGTGAAACATCAAAGCTTGTATGACAGCCAAATTTAATTGTTAAGGAAATAAATGTTAAAATCTCATATGATCTCATTTTATACCTATTCCGTTAACTAGAACTGTAGTCACTAGATTTCATTATTTAAATTTTATTGTAACAATTAAATCTATTAAATAATGTATTAATAAACATAAAAATAGAAATTAGATATTACATTTCTTCATTATAAGCTTTAAGAAAACTAAAAATAATTTATTTCCTCATTTGACTTCTTAAAGTAGTGTTTTTGTTGTCAATAGTGATATCATTATTTGTTATCAATTTAAAATAAAGTAGAGTTTAATAAGTCTAGTTGATATGTTTATACTAGAGGTAATCTAATCAATTACTATTATAACAATACTGATAAAAACGCGTAATATTTCAAACTTAATATATGTATATTAGAATTAAGATAAATTAAATATTCTTTTTTTTCTTCTGAATAGGTTAGAAAAGGTTTACAAATTCATTTATCAAATTTTGTATAATTTAATAAAATGTGTTTATTACAGTATTACTCATCGTACATTTTAAAAAAAATTAGTACAGAAGAAGATTAATGAAGGAGATTAGTGAAAAAAAAGAAAAATTAGAATAAATGCAATTTTGATGTTAAGTTGAATACAAACATACAGTTTTAGCTGTATTTAAAATTGTATTTAAAATCATTTTCGAATTGTTGTGTATGTTATTGTGACATTAAAAAAGTCGATTTATGTTCCTACTGGAAACATTATTTTTCATAATTGCATTATTTTTATCATGTCAGCTACAAAATGTATTAATTTTGATGCGATTCTTTTAATATTTGTCTCTAAGATTAAGATTTTTTTATTAGAAGTTGATATAGAATATAGAATATATATGTACTCAAATGTGCAAAAACATTTATTCCTTTAAGTAGGCCATGGAAAAGTGATTTTGTATTTTACAATATGAAGTTTAAAATACATCAAAATTATTAAGTCTTATATAATCTTTATATATGATTGTCATACAAAAAGGTCTTTAAATAATAAAATAATCATTAATAAGTAATAGTGTAGTCTGATGTATCACTATTTACCCATTTTTTATTATATACTGCCAAAAGTAAAAAAATTAATGCCTAATGTATGCAATTCGTTATACAAGTATATTGTCTAACCTGAAATATATAAAGAAGGAAAATAGATGTATTATTGTTTTGTCTTAAATTTTATAGTTTTAAAATATACAACTTATAATTTACTATAATTATATTTTTATGATGTAAAATGCATTTCATATGCTTCTTAAGGAATACTATGTTGTCAAACATACGTATTCTACAAAAACAAAGCTATAAATATGTTACACAAATGACTGTAAGAGATGCATTAAATGCAGCTCTTGACGAAGAATTAGCACGAGACGAAAATGTATTTATTTTGGGAGAAGAAGTTGCACAATATGATGGTGCTTATAAAGTAACAAAAGGTCTGTGGAAAAAATATGGTGACAAAAGATTAATTGATACACCTATAACAGAAGCTGGATTTTGTGGTTTAGCCATCGGAGCAGCACTTGCTGGTCTAAGACCAATATGTGAACTTATGACATTTAATTTTTCAATGCAAGCTATTGATCGAATAGTAAATGCTGCTGCTAAAAATCTTTACATGTCTGCAAGAAGATATCCTGTACCTATTGTATTTCGTGGTCCAAATGGTAATGCTAAAGGTTTAGCAGCACAACATTCTCAGTGTTTTGGAGGATGGTACATGAGCATACCTGGTTTAAAAGTTATGTCACCAACAACTTGTGAAGATTATAGGGGTAGTTTAAAAGCTGCTGTTCGAGATCCTGATCCTGTTGTAATTTTAGAAAGTGAAGTTTTATATAATGTTCAATTTCCTGTATCAGATGAAGCTATGGATAAAGATTTTGTTATACCCATTGGTAAAGCTAAAATTGAAAAACCTGGTAAAGATATTACTTTAACTGCACATGGTCAAGCTACCTTGTATACAATGCAAGCAGCAGAAATTCTGGCAGGAGAAGGGATAGAAGCAGAAGTGATTAATTTACGTTCTCTTAGACCAATAGATTGGGATACAATTTTTAAATCTGTTACAAAAACCCACAGACTTATGAGTGTTGAATTAGGTTGGCCTATATGTGGAGTAGGCTCTGAGATTGTGGCAACAATAATGGAAAACCCAATATTTTTCCAACTTGATGCACCAGCAGTCCGTTGCACTGGTATTGATGTACCTATGCCATATGCAGAAAATATCGAATATGAATGTACACCAAAAGATCATCATATTGTAGATTATGCTAAAAAAGTTTGTGGTGTAAAAATATAACTCTGCTACATGTCTGAAAAAAATTGTATAATTTTTTTATATGATAACATTTTTTTGTATAATAAAATATATTTATAGTAATAAGTCAAAGCTGAAAAAGTATATACAAATGCAATAGTATTGCATTTATATAAAATTGAATATGCAGAATAGAATCATGCTTTTGTAATCTTAAAACTGAATTTAAAATAAACACATGTATATTATGTCTTTAAAAATTATATTCTTATTTAATGACTCTTAGTTATTAGGGTACTGATAGCAGGTGAATAATTGCATTACTAAATTGAATTTTAAAAAATTCTTGTATCGTGTAGCTTACTAAAAAAAAAAAAAAAATGATTCATTTGAAAATTGCAATATGTATGTGTCTAATGTTGATTTCAGAATATTTAAATTCGATGCTGTACTGATGGCCTTCAGGATATTGAATGTTGAAATATATTGGTGATCATACTGATTGCTGTACAAATGAAGTTCATTTATAACTTGGCTTCTTAGGTAGGTCATATTTATAACAATATTACAATATTATAATTAAACAGGAAATAATTTTAATTAAAAATGTAATTTTTATATTTGGTAGTTTATAAATTAGTATATTGAAAACTAATGTAACAAAAATAAAGGAAAATAAGGAAAAATATGTGATAAATAGAAAATATATAATAAATTATGAGAATTAGAAGAAGGTCATTAACATAATGTAATTTAAATATTTTTTTTAGCCACACACTCTTATAATATAACAATTATGAGTTTGAGAGAAAGGAATATGTTACATAATACGTTTAAAATCTTTCTGTCTACATATAGTAAGAGAATGCCTATCAGAGAAATTAATTTATATTGACAACTGGAAAAGAATTTAAATTGAATTTTAATAGAAGAAGTATAATTAATAGCAATATTAAATCAAAATATTGCTATATGCTGTAATAGAATGTACGAAGCACGAAGGAAAGTTTTTTGGTTTGCAATAATTAGTAGGATAATAGTTTTAAGTTTACAATTCTTTTTTAATTTTATATGTCCTGATCACAATGCAGATGCATTTAAAGCTCCTACTGATAATTCTGAACAAATTTCATTATATGACAGTATAGTAACATTTCTATTTAGTGGTCTTACACGATGGGATGGTGAATACTTTTTGCATATTGCAAAATATGGTTATACATATGAGAACACATTGGCCTTCTATCCATTGTATCCTATGTTACTTCGAATTATTTCTGTTCCTATAAGAAAAATATTCTTTGTATTAAATGTTAATAGTTCTATACTTATTACAGCTATGTTAGTTAATATTATATGTTTTGTAAAATCTGCTGTTATATTTTATGATCTTAGTAAGGCAGTGTTAAAATCAACAAGTGTAGCTTATAAAGCAGCAATATTGTACTGCATAAACCCAGCTACCATATTCTTTTCAGCTGTTTATTCAGAATCTTTATTTGCATACTTATCATATTACAGTATGTTAAGATCCATTAAATTAGATCCATATGTATCTTTTCCAGTAGGTTTATCCATTCTTACAAGATCTAATGGAATGGTTAATATTGGTTTCCCTATATATTATCAATTGCAAAATTTGTTACACACTTATACAGAAAAAAATGTAAACTTTTCATTAAAAACACTTTGTCAATTTATTTCTAAAATAGGTACATTAAAAATATTTTGTCTAATGTTTAATACAATAATTATATCAATAATTCCACTTGTTTTGTTACAAACATATAATTATCTTATGTTTTGTACTCCTAATTTAAATCTAACATTTATTCCTGAACATATTACTAATTTTAGTATAGTTAACAATTTAGTGTTGCCTGGTAATAATAATTTAGAATGGTGCCATTCAAAAATTCCAATGGCATATTCTTACATACAAAAAAGATATTGGAATATAGGATTTCTGAATTACTATGAAATAAAACAAATACCAAACTTTATTTTAGCATTTCCAATATTGTATATTATGATTAGATGTATAAAGGAATATTTTTTTGAACATAAGAAGTATTTTTATACATTGGGATTTATTAAAGTTATTGGAAATGACGTAGAAACTGAAAGAAAAAAGTATCCAACTGAAATGTTAGTATTTGTTATTCATGGTTTATTTTTAACTATCTTCTGTATTCTATTTGTGCACATTCAAGTAAGCACCCGTTTAATAAGTTCAGCAAGTCCATTGATATATTGGTATTGTGCTTTGTCAATGTGTTATTTATGTCCTAATAATGATAATAATTTATATGATGATAAGGAAAATGTATTTTCTAAGTGGAAAGTATTCTTTTTAACAAAGAAGAAATATACTTTGAAGGATAAACTTATATTTTCCTATTTTATAGGATATGGAGTTGTAGGTTGTTTTATGTTCTCAAACTTTTTACCATGGACATAATTTTATATATGCACATATTGTAAAAAGATTATATAGTTAATTTATAAACTTAAAATGAATGTATATACAAAAAATGTAAAATGTCACTATATGAAAAATATTGCTTCATTCTATAATGAAATATAAGATTTAATGTACATTATTATATTATCAAATAAATACTTTATTTAACATGAGATTTTTTATGTTTAAGAATTTCAATTGGTGTTAAGTATAATATTTGTGCACAATCAGAACATTCATATGCTTGTGCATTAGGTTTACGTTTAATGTTGTCATGTTTTTCAACATCTTTTATATCTGCTTTAACACAGGATTGTTGGTGTTGTAATTTTTCTATGCTTGTTAGAATTGCTTGCATGTTACAATTTGAACAATGCCATTGTGTTGCTAAAATTTCTGTAGAAAGTCGATCACTCCATTCAGTTTCTTTCACACTAAAAAGAAATTATACTTTTTGGTTATTTTATATTATTTTGTTTTGTTATAAAAATATATTATTAATTTACCAATTATATGTAATAGTGTTTGTTACGCGAACTCCTCCTTTAATTGAGTTGGGTATTACTACAAAATCTGATTGAAAAGGGTTTGGATCTATCAATATGCTGTTTTCACCACATCCCACATATATTGTTTTAAGATCAGCCGGTAAAAGCCGTTTTAGTGTATATGGAACAGTTGTATGCATATATTCAATTAAATCTTGAGTAAGTGTGTACTCAAATTCACTGAAATCCTGATTTTCATCATTGCTGGTACTTGAATCTGTAAAATATTTATGTATTACTTTTAGAATATAATATTACAACATAAATACATTTATAATATTACATATTAACTTAATATTTTTTACATGTTTCATTCTATACCTTGTAATTGTTGATTTAATAAGAAATCCCATTTATGTCGTAATTTGGTAGCTTTCATCAGTAAAATCTGACCACTATCAGGTATAGGAAATTTTAATTCTAACCAGGAATCACATATCATTCTATAAAAAATAAACAGATATTAATTCAATAAAGATTTTTTTTTAATTTCATTATATATAATATGTACATACATTGAAAATGTACTATTTGTGTCGATTTCACGTGTAAATAAAAGTAATGTTTGTGCAGCAGGCATTCTAAGTGTATTTACTAGATAAGGCTTTGTTGTCTCCAAAAGAGATCTGTTAAATTAATATATGATCAATCAAAGTAAAAGTTTTCATATGCTATCTTAAAATATTATTAAAAGAACTTACAAATATGTTAATATTGTATGTTTTGGACTAACGGCAGTTTTACTTTTAAAACCTGGTATTGATACAATATCAGCTTCCTCCAATTGCAATACTTGGGGATGATTTCCAAAGAAACTCATTGGGTGTAAAGCAATATATGGTTTTGCTTTTGTATGAAACAGTTGCTCGTTTGTTGTCTGCAAAAGTTCATATTATGTAACGACGAATAATTAATTTATTTTAAATATATACGATAATATTACCTTACAATAATTAAATTCATCGGCACATGCAAATTGTGGATATAAACCACTGCAGAGTATTAATTTTAACATTGTTAAATCTTTATAGCTACATGCAGTGGCTGCTGTTAATAGATTTTGCACTTGATTTGGATCATTTTTCATTCGAAATTCGATATCTTTTATGTCAATTTCACCATCATCATGATCATTATCTTCTAATTGAATATCAAATGATTCTAGTTTTAATTGTTTTCGCTTTCTAGGTTCACTTTGTTTGTAGGTTCTTTTTAATGATTTTAAAAGTTTAAGCTCTCCATGTCTTATAGCACGTTCTGCACTGGACATAGAAGAATTTGGTTCTGGGAGACTCCTCAGTAATTTGCAATCCTGTTAGTTAGAAGCAATTAATTTTTAAATAAAGTTTGATAAGCTAATATTAGAAACTTAATAATTTACCTGAAGTAATTCCTTAAACTGTGCTCTCAATTTTGTCATTTCATAAAATCTCTGTTCCTCTAAACCTCTTCTTTTGCACCATTTTCTACTACTGTTACCACTACCTCTGGATTCTTGAGAACTTTGTTGTTTTACTTCTAACCATTCTCTAAATGCATTTAGTAATGTTATTGGATCACCATGATCAGATTCCAATTTTTTCCTAGACGTCTTCAGAATTATTTTTCAAGATTATTGTTTTTTATATGTAAAAAATGTATAAATTACATTTTATTACCTCGCATTCTGAATCCCTATATGCTCTATTTGTAAATGGTGTTTGTATGCTTAAGGCAGCAGCTAATGACAAGACTGGTTCTACTTGGTGAAAAATAGAACCCATTATTAACATTTTCCCTATTGTTATGTCAACAGGTAAGCGTGCGAGTGTTTTTCCAATACATGTTATTTTTTCATTATCCGTTAGCGCACCCTGTAAATTGGAAATATTACTTTATTTATATTAATCATACTCGCGTGTATAGATTATTATGTGACTTATATAAGTATATTAACATGTTCTTTTAAAGATAATATAGAATTTTCAATGTTTTCTGGTGAAGGTGGTTCTATGAATGGAAATTTTCGTGCATCTGGAAGTCCCATTGCAATCATTTGTAGAAGTAAGGAATCTAAAGGTACACGTTGTAATTCAGGAGTTGAGTATTTTTCCAAAGACATATATTCTTCTTCAGAGTATAATCTATAAAAAAAATTGTTTGATTTAAGATCTTAGTACATTAAATCATGAGAATATTACGAAATATATATTCTAGTTTAATAATTGACTACGATACCTATAACATACTCCAGGTCCAGTTCTACCAGCTCTTCCTTTCCGTTGTTCTGCGCTAGCTTTGCTAATCCAAAATTCTTTGAGTCGTTGCATTTTGCATGATGGGTCATAACTCATTTCTTTTACTTTCCCACTGTCAGCAACAAATCTTATTCCATCTATAGTAATAGAAGTTTCAGCAATGTTAGTAGATACAATACACTTTCTCACTCCTTCAGGAGCAAAATCAAATACCTTTAAAAAAGAAAATATGACATGAGTTCTATCAGGATTATAAACATGAATTTTTTGAAGCAAACATGTAAAAATTTACTTTATCTTGCTCACTAATAGCTAGGGTGCTGTGAAGTGCTAAGATAATCCAATTATTTTTTTTTTGGCTATATTCTTTTGCTGCATCTACAACGGCAGTAATTTCACTCATTCCACTTAAAAATATTAATAAATCGCCTTTTTCTTCAGCTGAAAATATCAATTATTACTATGATACAAGTGACTAATTTTTTTTGTAAGAAAGTAAAATCTTCTACCTGGATATTTCTGATCAATCATTTGCATTATTTGTATATAAGGACTTGGATTGAATCTATCATTTTTATATCGAATATCTTCTATAGTAACAGGCCTGTACAATAACTGAATAGGATACAACCTTCCAGGAACCTACAAATTAGTTAATTACATACTATCATAATATCATTCTTAATGGGTTTGTCAGTTAAATGATTATAAATATACCTGTATTACTTTAACATTTTCCTTTGAAAAATAATTATTAAAAAGTTCAATATTAATCGTAGCAGACATAAGTACTAATTTTAGATCTTGCCTTTGATTAATAATACATTTCATAATACCAAGAAGAAAATCTCCATGTAGGTGACGTTCATGCACTTCATCCAAAACAATTACATCATAAGGTAATAATTCAAATTCTCCAGATAACTATGGAAAACATACAATATATCAAATATATATTACAATTACAACATTTAACATGTAAACTATATTACTAGACATTTATTATAGTCTTATTGTTACCTGTCTTAACAAAAGACCTTCTGTTATAAATGTAATTTTGGTATTTTGATTTCTTTGCTTTTCAAAACGTATTTGGTAACCAACATCATTGCAGTTTTCTGTTAATGTTTCAAAAGCAACACGTTTTGCTAAAGATATACAAGCTATTCTTCTTGGTTGTGTACAAGCTATAAAAAGTATTTTTTTAGTATAACATAATATTTCTTGAAAAATTATAGTTTGTTCAATATAATATTTGTAATCTTAAATATAAGACTTATATTGTATGTACCAATTTTTTGAAAACCTGCTGTATATAAGTATTGAGGCACTTGAGTGGATTTTCCACAACCAGTATCACCAGCTATTATAACTACCTGTTCCTGTTTTATTGTTTCAATAATTTCATGTTTATATTGATAAACTGGTAGATTTACTTGTGATTTCCTGAGTTTTTTTAACTTGGCAAATTTTTCTTTTTGCTTAAAGTCTAAATATAAAATAATTATGTTCTGAAACTTCAATAAGCGTTCTTTTGTTAATGCTTTAACTGGCATTACACGTGCAAATAATTCATTAAAATTATAACTTAATTTGAAATTTATGCAATGTAATTTGTGGTATGTTTCTGGCACACCGATAGTATTTAGTGAAAAATTAGGTAAAATATCTGGTGTTCTTAGTTTTTTCTGTACAGTTTCATATTTATTAACAAATCTCCAAAAATCATCAGTATCCTGGATTACATTTAAATTTCCTGAGAATATTTTATTCAATTCATGCTTATATTTATTAAAATAAAAGTCTTCGGTATTCTTATTAGTGATTTCTTGAGAAAAATCACTTTTTTGGTCTAAAATCTCTTTTTTATCATAATCTGTACTGTATGGTAATTTTGAATCGTATTTACTTTTCTTTTGTTCATCATCATATTGATATTTACGCCTAAATTTATTATTAGATTTGTATCGTGAACTCATATTTTAATTAAGAAAAGCAGCGTTTTAAATTGTCTCATGTAACATAACCTTAGCAGTACGTTTATAATATTTAATTATATTTGTGATACCAGTTAATATTAATTATACTTATTATTTATTACAGCTTTACTAGTGGCAACTTTTTATACAAATGTAGGCTATGTCGATTTTTATTTGATTTTTTATACTACAAAATATTTACATAGTCGACTCTCTTAGAAGATAGAACTTAGGTTTTAAAACACAATCTACATTTTTCTATGAAACACTTCCTCTTTACAGCTCATATTTTTTGTTTTATTGTATGAGCGAAGTTTGTTTAAATTAATATATTTACATCTTTTTATGATTTAGCAATTTTTTATCTAATTGTCTCAGAGAAAGCCACTGGTTCATTGCATTCATTATATTGATATTTAACATTTGTCGGTAATAATACGAAATCAATACTAATAAATTTAATTCTTTAATTATCTTAATTTTTTTTCTTAAAATTAAGTTATATAAATATAAGAAATCAAAAGCATATACATAAATACGTATAATTTAAATAGTATTTTCAGTACTTCTCTTGTATCAAAAACTTTTGAAAAATTAAACTTTTTTTGTTTCAATTCCTAAAATATCGATGATCTTGATTGCAAATGTGATTGTTATGTAATACTATTAATCACGTTTTTAGTATTTATATAATCAAATAAATGTTCATAATCCTTTCTAACGGGTCGTCGAAAATTGATTAAATAATAAATTGTACTTATTTTAAAATATTAACGTGTAAAGGAAAATATCTTTGCAAACATATTTAGTATTATAAGGATACGAAAAAATATGTAATGTAATAGTATAAAAATCGAAAATATTTATTTTAATTAGTCTTAATTTAGTATTAAAAGAATATAAATATAATTATACGTATACATATTGTACAAGGTAGTAATATCATAATTTTATATAGAAATAGTATTTATGTTGTACGTTTACAAAATAATGTTTAAAAATACTTCTCATTTTATAAATATACATTTGTGCTAAAATAACATAATTATATACTTATTGAAGAGCGTATTTTTATACTTTCTCTATTTAAAGAAACCATTCTGTGTAGTTAAATAAAGAATGTAAGAATATATCGCAGAAGGTTATCAATATCAAATAAAACTGCGATCGCTGCCGTCTCCACCTATGGATCGCTTCCGGCCAGTGTTACTTTACGCGTTCTCTATGCTGCGTCATTTATCATTGACGGCCGTTAAATCTCGATACCACGGTATACCACGGTAGTTAGTGACAGATAATAACGAAGTCACGGGTCTCGATACGATGCCCATTTTCAGACGCGAGAACCATCGAATTTTCCCGATAATCAATTTTCGAGAGAGAGGAACTCGTGATCGCGTTCGTATCTCTCGAGTCGGTTGACCTTATCACGCTTGCCAGATTAGCGTCAATCGTTTTGATGAGTGTTGCTGCCAGTGTCAGTCAGCAGTGAACATATTCCGTGCATCGTCTGGAAAATGATGGTCACCGTGGTCCAGGCGAAGCTCGCGTCGATGATCATCATCGGCGTTGGCAGCTTTGTCGTTGGTGTTGCACCGGTGTGTTTTGTTTCACGCGTGAGATATCTTCAACAGAAGCTCCTTCTCTCTTGCACACTGTGTTTTGGTGGTGGCGTTCTGTTCGCAACTTCTATTCTGCACATGTTACCGGAAACACGGGAATCTATGTCTAAACACGCAGAACTACTTTTTTCATGCGGATTTCTTCTCTTGTATCTTATAGACGAATGTGTCCATTATTTTTGGGGCAGTGAAGACCAGCATGTTCCGCAGGAACATCGTTACGAAAACTCGAACTGGAATAATGGAAACCAGGCGTACGTATATAAGTACATGCACGATTCTGTTTAATATATCGTGATAATCAAAGATTACTTGTTTAAGAAAAGGATTCTGGAGTATTCTATTGGAGTATTCTATAGCGATACGATGATTAATGGCACTTTCATATCGGAATGGAATTTTTTATATTTAGTTGTAGTGTTGCAACTACGAATTATGTTTACAAGCACTATTTCAAGTTGTTGACATGTCATTTAGAACGTAAAAATTAATGGACAATAGACCGATACACAGAGTAATAGACCACAAATTGAAGATTTTATATGTCATTTCTTTTTATATGGTTGTTTCTTGTTATTCAGAAAATTAATTTTCATTTTACTTTTCTAGAGTACATATACATGTACCTATAGAAGTATATTGATGTAGTATGTATATATTTACATTGATAAATATTAATGTATTAGTACACATATAACATCGTATATAATTCTACGTTAAATAACGTGAAGAGTTTCTTAATCAAGTTTACGAAAGTTTATCAATTAATAGATAAAATTTGTTATCTGCTACCTTACAAACTATCTTTTGTCTCATCTACTTAACTTTGATTCTTTTCCAAAAATAAAGGTTTCGATATACTTGTCAACAGTGACGTTTAATATTTTAGCAATTTTATCTATTGCAGAATAATAGCAGTTTATTTTAACCGGTTTATAAGATTTCTATTTCTAAAATAGCAACTTACATTTAACTTTTGTATTTAATGTTTAATTAGTATTTCGTCTGCAGCTTGAATGAATCAGCCAGTAGTAGGTAATCCTATGTTTAATCCTAGATCGTCTAATAATATACTCCGTGTCTTTGTAAATAACTGATAATGGAAGAGGAGCAGGAAAGTGGTGAGAAGTAGAAATGATATGTTCTTGCGCTTGTCTTCTGATAACTGTGTAATTCTTTTGTTATTTTAATATTATTGGTCGCTTTGGCGTGAAAAATCGGCATAATCTCTGTACGCGGAAAATCGAACGTTAATACGAAGATTGAATATTAAATCAGAAAGACTGATTTATCATTTGATTATCATTGCGATAGGTTGGGTATATATATGTGGATAAATCGAAATGGGTTTAAAATTGGTATGGATCATTTTTTACATTTTTGTAGTATATATATATATATATATATATATTATGTAGCGAGAATATCTGAGTAATATATATATATATATATTATATATTATATATATGCTGTTTATGATATATATATATATATATATATATCATAAACAGCAATTTTGCTTTTTTTCATAATTAAATGAATTACAATAAAATAAATACGAATTTTGTATCAAAATGCGTATGTATACTTTCTCTTTGTATTTGATGAGATCAATTGAACTACTTTGATATGGTACTAATCAAATGCAATACAATTAAAAGATATTAACACGAGATTATCTTTCATTACTGATACCGTCTGTTTTTTTCCAAGCTTGATATAAGAATCGTTTGCACGAAGACTAAGCTGATTTTACGTCGACAGATTGGCTCGCCGCTTTAAAATTCATCTTGGGAGATATTAATGTTCCAAATATTATTTAACTAGGAATTTAATTAAAGAATGTCCACGAACGATGTTACAAGATATAATTACGGTAAAATGAATATAAACGTGTCTCAGAATACCGTGGCCATGGTCTGCTGGTATAAAACGAAATTCACACAGCGTATAAAACGTCTCGAGCTGTTATATCTTTTCTAGCAATGATAGATTGAATTACCAGCTGGGATCAATTGAAATTTCATTTGTGCTAGTTGCATCAAAGTCGACTGATGAACCGGCCATTCGTACGTAAAGTGAAAGTCAATTGTGAAAATGGATTTGTGGATTTACAGGGAGCGTTGCCGGAGTCACTCGCATCAAGTGAGCTATAACACGGGTACGCGGACTGTCAGAGGCGTTCCCAATGCCGACTTTAATACGTCTTATCAGACGAGTCTAGACGGAAACGGAATGGTCAGCAACTGGGAACGCGAAGGTTACGGAGCGGTACAATATACACCGACCGCGCCACATCATTATAACAACGAAGAGACGTTTTTATGCCATGGCAATCATTCAGAGCCGTGCTCAGATTCCAATACCAACATCATGGGACTTTTATTGGCGCTCACGGTCCATGCTGTCCTCGAAGGACTGGCGGTTGGCCTGCAAAAGGCTACGTCCGAAGTGTGTAATGCTTCCAAATAGCGTAAACGTGATATGGACGATACGATATGGCGATAAATCGAGGATATCTATGCATTTATGGGGAATATAATTTTTGTATAATCTTTGATTACAGGTATTTTTGTTAGTTGGAGCAGTAGCTTCCCATAAGTTCGTCGTTGGATTCTGTTTAGGATTAGAACTAGCCGGAGCTAATAGCACTCTTTTTAGGCTCGTACTAGCAATCTTTGTATTCTCCGCTGGATCTGCAGTTGGTATAGGAGTCGGAATGTTAACATTCAAAGTGAGTAAGAAATTTACGTCTGTTTAACTTGGTTCTAATTTACAATCAATATGGTTCTTTGACCTATGCTTAATCCAATTTCATACAAATTATATTTCCTCGTCGTATATCTAGATATTTAATAAAAATCGAAAAAATGATTTAAGAGCTAAGAGTTTAATCAATTGTAATTTTTGAATAATATTATTAAATTTAAGTTTAATCGTTCTAATTTCTGAAAAAGACTAATTCTAATTAAAATGATTTAGTTGATTGAAAAATGAACGCAAGAGGGTTAAATCCCAGGAATAGAAAACAGTAATTTGCGTAATGATTTGTGTAGATGCAGAATAAGTGGACAGACGTAGCTGTACCGATTCTTCAAGGTTTAGCAGGTGGAACGTTATTGTACGTAACGGTTAGCGAAATCTTGCCAAGAGAGAGGGCGAGATGGCACAGAAATCTGCGACGATCCGCCGGCGTTTGGCAGCTCTTGTCCGTGATTCTTGGCTTTGTCGTTATTTACCTTTTGAATAACTACGTGGCAACGTGAATTTACAATTCTACTTTTAGCTATTTGATAGAATAAATTGTTCAACAAACGAAATTCAACAGTAGCGTATCAAGAACTACAAGGGAAGAAAAATGTTACGCGAGCTTCTCTGGAATAAATTTACCCGAGAAGCTATCTTTATTCAGGTTTAAATACAAGTTTCACGTACACGGAATATCGTGACGAGAAAGAGATACAAAGAGCTGGAGCAATTGAATGAGGAGAGACAAAAGAGAAAAGATAACACCCTTTAAAATATTGTACAAAAATAGAATGTTGCAACGAAATCGATAAAATGTTTTAATTCTCGTTTGTTCTATTTTTTTACACGTTCACAGTTTGTTGTTTAAAGAGTATAGAATACAAGTTACAGTACCTGCAGCTTGGATGTTTGCGATGAATTTATGAAAGGATTTCCAGAATTATGTAGGACAGAATTTTTATTTTTTATAAAGTAAAATTACGTGTAGTTTTATCAAGTTGGTGTTTACCAAATATTATAGGCGTGAAATTGAACTTCATCCGTCAAGTTACCATACAAAACACAATTATTTTTGTATCGCGTATTTCATTAATTTTCATAAAAATGAATCATCAAAATCAACGATAAGAATAATACGAATCACTAGTTACATCGTGCAAAACGGATAATGAATACAATTAGCGAAATAGATTATTAGCATATTCGCTCGTCAATAATCACCTAAGAAATTCGTTAATGTTAACGATTACAATCACTAGCGTGAATAAAATCTACCATTACTTTTATTTTTATACGTATACCTCCGCTTTATGTAGCGAGAATATCTGAGTAAGTGGATGATCGAGGGGAAAAGTAATAAAACCTATGTCATGAGATCTGCAGCTTCAGCCTATAATTACATCTACATTACCGTTTATAAATATCAGGACACTTACAGAAACTAAGATAAACATAAGATATATTTATTTAGATAATTAACATAAGATTTATTTAGATAAAAAAATTATAATTTATTTAGATAAATAACAGAGATATTTATTTAGAGTTAGCTTATATAAAAATCTAGTCTACGAATCGCCAATCTTTATTAATCATATTCACAAAACTATGATTTTGCGCTGAATTTACAAATTATTAATCTTCGTTTGCATATCAACGGAATCTCACGTAATTCAATATTTAGCGGAGTGGCGTGGGGGTTAACTTACCGCAAGTTACGCCACCGATCAACTCGGCTATCCTCCTCTGACTATGCAACGCGCACCCTAATCTACGTTACAGTAAGCATTTACCATCGCGTTCATTAGCATCAAGTTGTTGCTGATTCCTTGGCAAGATTAGCACAATCGATTCGATTAACGTGTACGACACGACGAACAACGAACAAGATTTTACGCGATAACAAACGTGACAACGAGAGCTTTGTACATCCAACGAAGCTTTGAACGAATCGAAAGACGTATCTCTGTCATCATCAAACGCAACGACGTGACGCATTGAACGCGAATTGTGAATTATTCGGTCTGTCACCACAGAGATTGGGAAAGTGACGTATCTTTATTAGCATCGTTGTCATTTCCCCTTTCGTCAGAAGCTACCCCATTGATAGAATTTGACTAATCGTTTGTTTTCATCTCTTCTTTTATCCATTTGATCTGTCCCATTTCGTATCTTTTTTTGTTCTTTTTTTACGCTTGTTCGAAAAATGGTATGAAAATATCGTATTATATTCATTTTTATACAATTGATTTTATTTTAAAACATGCAGGTTGCTTTTTTAATACCTTTCTCTTTTACGCTTGTTTGTTTTAATTAATTACTTGCAGCTGTATCATAAGTGTCATCGAAATCACAAGTTGGTTTTATAAATTTTCGAAAACATTAATCTGCTTTAAAAATTGTCTTTCAATTGCAACATAACGAATAATCGACCGTTTTACTATTTCTGTGATCTCTGCGAAATATCTGTACTTGCATAAAATACGTATGTATATACATTTCCAGATTGGTATCGAACTTTATCAATATAATCATTAATAATCATTACGGTGCCAATGAAATTTTAAAACGTGGTATATTCGTAAAACGCGTTTACGAATGTTCGAATATTTCCAGTGAATCGCCGCAAGTAAACCGTACGTAGTGTCGTTCGATATCTTCGATAACAACTGCTCTGAGCAAGCGAAAGTTTATCCAAAATTCCCCTTATCGAAAGTATAATCCGCAGGAGAGTAAAACTGTTGGAGGAATTTTCTTGAAACTTCACGAAATCTTTTATGCGGCTCACGTGGAGGGAGCACGAACGTTCAATCGACTTTAAATTCCCTAATAAAGGATCGAAACGCGAGTTCTCGCGATAGCGTGGCAAGCAAGACGATGACAGTGAACTTGATCCGATCTGATATCATCGAGTATCAAGAAACCGTGCTTATCTTTCGCTATAGTGACCCAACTTTCTGCTTCTGGCCGTGAGAGAAATCAATGCATTTTGTCGACGAAGAAATAAATGGAGCTCGTGCATTGAATATATTTGCGATCGGTCGACTCCAAAAACATCGAAGGACCAGCAATTACATGGAAATGAAATTTCGATGTTATCGTCGTTGGTTTTGCTGGGATTTAGTTTGGAGTTTGAAGTGGTCGTTTCGAAGCTTTCATCGATTCTCGTTTGATTCGTCTTGAACGCATTACGGTTCGCTGTTTATTCCCTTCGAGTTCAGCGTTCATGAATTTTACAACGAGATGGTGTGATAGAAGATCGAACTTCTTTTAATATAAAAATACTTTTGTGAAATTGCATCGTTTCATTGAAGAAGATAGGCATTACAAAATTACACGGTTATTTGTTGATCATCGTTAACTGTTTCTTCTCTTCTTTACTTTTTTATTCCTACGTATTTTTGAAATTTGGTAGGAGAAAGTAGTGTAATGTCGACCAAAGTTAATTCTATTCCGTACAGTATAGTACAATACGGTCCCATATTATTTACTTTACTATTAGAAATTTTAATTTAAAAATATTATTAAAAATGATTAAAAAATTAATTTAATTAATTTTTGTACATGATCCGAGACATTAAACGTAGAACGTTATATTTCGGAATAATATCTGGTTTTTCGGATAATTAATTATTCTAGGCGACGTCGTCAGCATTAAAACTAGACGTTCGCAACAGGAAACATAAGAGGAATTGCAGGAATGACAGGAAAAAGTTCGTGATATTTCCGATTTATTTATCAGAGGCTTTGATTATGAGATATATATTTAATAAACATTTACTGACTTTCCTCTCATCAGTTCGTGTACATCGCAAAAAAAAGCAGATATTTATCGATGCTAATATGGATGAGATTAATGTGTACTCTGGTAAATATTGACCAGCATGAAATACATCGTTCAATGTGTAAATTCTAAATCGGTTTACCCAGTTTCAACAGTGACGTAAAATTTTCAACGAATCATTAATAAATACCCATACACGTTGAAAACACATTCCCTAAATACGTTTATCAAAGAGTAGAGATTATTAAAGAGTGGTTAATTCAAATTGAAATGGCGAATATTTTGTTTAAAGAAATCGAACTATAATGGACAAAAATTGAAGATGGTAGAAAGTATATTGCTTCGTTTGCTTCGTTGAAGGAAATTCGTTCCTGTTATTAGCTCCTCGATCGAGAACATATTTTACGACAAATAGAAAACGTAGTACTCTCGTTCTACTCTCTTTCCACTTTTCTTTCCTTCATTTCTTTTTTCTTCGCCGATCGAGGCAATTTCTTGGCCACCGAACGCGTAAAAGAATTCCACAGACTTCTTCCGGTAATAAACCAACTAATAGAAAACTTCATTCCACCAAGGCAGAACGATCGGTGCGATTTAAAATTAGCCGGTCGCTTTTAACTGGAACAAGATAAATCCCTTCCCCGGGCGGAAGTAACGAACGCGATTACGAGAGGGAAGATAAAACGAACCACTTAGGGCACGAATGTATTCCAAGAAAGTGCTGGATTCAAGTAACTCGCTAATGGATTAAATTCTCCGGCGTAATTTCACGTTCTAAACAATCGATGCGCGGGGAAAGATCCCGTCATGGGAAACAGGCCAGCGAGACAGGGAAAGAAAACGTTCAAACCGACTCTATAATCGCGCTGCAATTACCGTCAGGCAGTGGACTCACGAATTTTTCGTGAAAGAACGCCCGTGAAAGGACAGCCCGCCTCCATTTCGTAAATTGCACGACGAATGGAGAACTTCGTGCTTGAAACGCCGACGGATAATTAAGACTTGTTTGTAACTGTTAACGGTGCAGAATAAAAAGTTCTAAAAAAAAAAAAAAAAGAGAGAAGAAGGAAATAAAAAAAGAAAAATTTCGAGAGAAATGATACGACGTTATTTATGCACGTTGCTATTGTTCTTGCCTCGCGGAAATTAATATGGAGGAAACATAGCCGGAAATTCGAAGTCTTTACGACAAAATGTAACAGTGCTTTTTATGCAATTGTACTTGTTAAGATGTAGAAGGTTTACGCTTGGCCAGGTTCCGTGATAGCCGACGATATATGTTAACCGATGATGTATTTTAAATTCTTAATATCTTACGAACGCTGTGAGAGTAGCTGTACGTCATCTTTTTGCTCGGTAAGAAGCAAAAGTGTGCTTTAAGGACCAGCTAGTTGTGTAGACGTGTTAACGATTTAAGGGTGATTATGATATGATAAGTAGCGATCTAAAATCCTTAAAGGATCTTAATAGTTTAATAGAAGAATTAAGTAAATGTAAAGATAAGTAAAAATCGTAGAGAAAATTCGAGTTGATGTAATCTCTAAAAGAGCAGTTCATATAAAAGGGTTTTCTACGAGTAATGAAAAGAAATGTTATATTCTTAATACCTTGTAATTCCTATTTTGATATTGAAATTATTTTAACTTTTTTGATTATATTCAAGTGAAACACCAAGAAGGATATGATTTGTAATATTTTTCTAAAAGATAAAAAGATGAAAGCAACTACCTGTAACAAATAAAGCAAATTAATATTTCTGTAAAGTATACAGCAAACAGGCTACATATTAGTATTTAAAAAGTTGAATGGTATGATTGTTCGATAAATCTGAAACTTTAATCTGTTATTTCCTATTACTATAGATTGTATTGTCCAATAAAACAATGACGTGCAACCAGATTTGTATTTATAGCAAAACAAAATGGAGAGGAAATGGAAAGCTGCAATTTTTCAAGGTTTTAATAGGAGTTGGGAAAGGTTATGTATATGGCTTTCGAGCTTATCCGTTCCATTAACGGCGTTGAAAAGCAGCAATAAAATAAATGGAGCATTGCCCTGCGAGAAACAAATCGGGATTTAGACCTTTTGATGCTTTTCAATTCACACGGGAAAGCTCATTAATTTTATCCGTTTCTCCGGTGACTTTCTATAGTGAACAATTTGAGCTTGGAAAATATTATTCAAATTCGTACAAATGTTTAAAAACTAATTAAATATTTTAAGATACTATATAAAATTGTTGTTTCTCATTTTGGTGCTCTTTTACACGAGTTTCTTGCTAAATATTTGGTGCAAATAAACGAATATTTACTTCATAGCTATTTATTCTCTAAACAGAATAATTTCCACAATTTGTATAATGAAAATAAGTAACGAATATTATTACATTCTGCAAATTACTAATTTATAGCATGATTGTTCCATTAAAAAAAAAAAAAAAAAGAAATGATTATCTCAACTTGAGAGATATCGTTTATCAATGAAACAAAGCAGAATGCACAATGAAAATTTCGATTAAAGTTGCTTCGATGAACTATAGATATCCTGTGGTTGTATTAAAAAGATACAATAACGAAATTTATTGTTTGTACAGCAGCAACCATAAATGAAATATCGTCCTTTGAAATTGAGCACAACCAGCAGGCTATCGAACACACACTTCGCGTAATTCATCGTATTATGTGTTGCATTACAATAGCAGCACGTATTCACTTTGTAAAAATTGTTAGTAATCAACTTAATAAAATTGCATCAGCTTAACACGTTCACCGAGGATTCAATTTTCATCGAACGCTGCATTGTAAGAGATAATATATTTGAATATAATAGCTATCCGTATATCGTAAAATTTTACCTATGCCTGTTATGAATCATTATACAAATTTTTTCCACATTTTCACGGTTAGTGTATCAATTTTCCAGAATAAATCATTCTACATCGAAGGATTATAAATGGTCTGTGAATTTTTATGCATTAATATGAAAAGTAAAGGAATAAAAGTTCGTAAAACGCGAACAGTGTATTCATAAAAATATTAATTCGCATAAAAATCTACAGCCTAATTATGACGAATGTAAATGACTTAGAATATTATTATGTTCGTGGTAAAATGGAATTTCGGCAAATAGAAATCCTCCTATAGCTACATCAATATTTTAATTAAATAACTATACTTTAATATCTATCACCTTAATGATAAAGTTCTTACGTAAATTTACGTAATTCTACAAGGCAATCACTTGAAAAAAAAAAAATAACGAAAAGAAATTGAGAAATTTCTATCACGCTTCGACTACCTATAACAACAGCTGTCAAAGGAGTGATAGATCTTTAGCTATCGGGATTCATTTTTCATCAGACTTCATTCGAATAATGCGTCACTGGCCCTAGAATATTAATCATTGCTTCTGCAAAATTTTGTAAAGATTTCATGGCTTTTACTGTGTTAACATAATAACTGATTTAAAGTGCTTGATAAAAATCTAAAGGAACTACCACGTTGTATTTCTTTCTTTTTTTTTAACTATGTCTATAGAGATATTAAGTAGTTTAGTTGTGACTACAACTGAAATGAGATTCTCATCTTATTGTCTGCGCGAGACTTTCGACTTTCCAACGGTATCTTTTTTTTTTTTATTCGAATCATTAACTCGTTCTCGTGTACGTAATACGATGTCCCAGTAAATATAGCAGATACTGAAGCGTGCACTTCACGAGCCCTTAACTCTTACTTTCTTTCAGCAAAGTTATTGATCAACCTGGCATCGTTTCATTAACTTTAAAAATAACCCTGTGAAAATAAGTATTCAGAGTAACGAAGAGGATCAGAGCACGCACTCTTCTTCCGCTGATCGATTTGTTATATCGTTCCTGAAAAATTAATTTCACGAATCAGGCTATAGAATGTAACTTCTCTCAAGTATAGATCGAGTTCCGTGAAACATGCTACCATTATCTTTCTAATCACCGTGTAATTATTTAGAATTACTGTGTCTTACAAAATATTATGTTATCCAATATTTTGTAAACAAATGTATTTAACATCAGTAGTATAATTATATACAGGGTGGTTGGTAACTGGTGGTACAAGCGGAAAGGGGGTGATTCTGTGCGAAAAAAGAAGTCGAAAATATAGAATAAAATTTTTTTTTTCTTTTTTTTTCAAATTTTTCCATCGAGACAACGATCTACAGTGAGATCCGTTATAACGAGACGTGATAAAGTGCACGCGTACCGAGGGAAAATTCAAAGTCGATTTTCTCGAAAACAAAGCCTCAAACGAAAAATTTTTATTCTACATTTTCGACTCTTTTTTTCGTGTAGAATCACCCCCTTTCCGCTTGTACCACCAGTTACCAACCACCCTGTATAATTGACAAAAATTATTGTAAGATAATTGACAAAAGTTATTCGCTAGCAAGTATAATTATTCACAAATTCTTGATCTCGTGACTTTTTTCTCACGAGTTGACATTCTTTTGTATTTTGTTCGACATAATCGCAAATTGTCTCTCAGCGATCGTTTCCAAGGAATAAAAAGAATGTGCGAAAAAAGAGGAAGCTCTGGTATTTCTAATGCGAATGTCTAATTTGAACTGAGCTAAACAAAATCATTTTATCATAATTACTGCGTTACTATTTGACTTGTTTGTACGCTATCTTCGCGCGACCCTTCTTTCCAGTTTTGATTCGTATAATAGAAATTAAAAAGTACCTGGATATGTAACAAGAAATTCGGTTTATTTTTAGATTTTTAAGGGCCAATGATTAAAATATTCTTTCATTAATCGCGTAGTTGCATAACCATGATGGCGTGGCCTTTCATCGTTCCCAATATCGGGAAATATTTATGGGCATTCATCGGAGTACGAAAGTGATAACGCTCCCTTGAATTTTCTCACGTCTCTCACTTTCGAGAGATATATGCTCTGCCCCCGCTTTAACTCGCCTCTATTTCTATCTATCTCACTTTGTCCCTTTCACATTTCCTCTGATTACCACCTGAATTTCATTCCGTATCCCCTCTCTTCTGCCCACGTGTCCAGTAATCTATTTTATTTACCCGTAAGTGAGAATAATTCCTCCGATGCACGAAGAGTTTATACGGACGTCTTAAAATTTATAAAAGCGTATTATATCCGTGAAAACCTCAATCAGAGGCTAAGTGGGTGCAAATAACGAAATCTTTATGAAAAAACATAGTTTTCTCCAGAAAGTTATCGAATAATTGTTGATTGAATTGAATAGGAAAATTTGTATAGTTCCATTGGGGAATAACGTGAGTCACAGTTTTCGTTTTCTTAACAGAAGAGCGATATTACGATTAAAATTCGTCGTACAGTCAACCGTACTACAGAAATTGTATTTTTATCTAATTCGGGACTAAATATCCGTTTTTGTCGTCTTCTTGAATGTTCCAGAAATATTATTACATTAATATTATTATGTTTTTACGGAGTATTATTTTCATTTCTTTTATCAGTATTTATTTTAACAGTGTTATTTTTATTCCCTGTATTTACCGGATATTTTGAAAAGATTTATATTCTTCGACTTTAGTCGTCGCACTGCTTTAAAAGAGAGAAAAGTTAAATAAAATATTTTGAAGAATAGGCATCGTTTGTCTTGATACTTTATACGACATGTAACCAGCTAATATATCAGTAATTTTACTCAAATAAAATAGAAAAAAGAAAGAAAGAAAGAGACGTATGTAATTTAAAATCCACAATTCGCACGAAGTATTGAAATTCCATCAAGAATAAAAGTTATTCTACAACTGTTTTCATTAAAAATATATTTTCTAAAATAAAAGAATGCTCGTGCATCTTCTTATCGTTTATCCTAGAACTCATTTCATGCAAATAAATAATCTTTTAATAACCGTAATTAACCGCTTCTTATTACTTCGTCAATCTTAATTTTCACTCGACGATTTCTTTTTCCCAAGCGCCGCACAATCTTTTTTCTCGCAATTCGTTTTATTCCACCAGCGTTTCTTTCTCTCTCGCCTATATTATCGACCCGGGGTTATTTAATAGGACCCAGTTTCTCGAGCTATTTAGTCCAGGGACGCGACACGTTCGACGAACGGGAAATTGGTCAGCTCGGACCGAAATAATGTTCCTTTCGGCCAGCGAAAGGGCCGTGTGTTGCAGAATTCTATCAATCGAAGTAGAACGACGCGATTAAGGAATGTCGTTGTTGCACACATCTGTACACGAGCACTGTTTCCGCTGGAGCTCGAATATTTGAGAAGATCATCGTCCACGAGCGTTTCCAGCTTTCCGCGCGATATTATCTACTAAAGCTGTACTTTTTCACAGAAATAAAAAAAAAAAAAAGAGAGAAAAATGAAAAAATTCACAGTTGCGCTTGTGTGGTTTACTATCGGTTACGTTTTCGATTCCTGTTTGAGTTTAATCTTTACACTGTTCATAAAAAAAAGGAAGTACAGGAAAGATATATAAATTTTGAGTGTGTGCCACGGAATCGTATTTTCTTTCGATGTTTGAAAATAATGCGGCAGAAGAAGGGATAGCATTTTTAAACAAGAATGTGTATTTTACGCTTATGTTACGTTCTAGTAGCTAATATTATTTAAATTGTAATTTAAGAGCAGATTTAAGAGAGAGCAATTTTTATTATGAAATATTTATTGAATTGTAACGGTGCAAAGATTTTTACGAGTATCTTTAGACACGAATGTGAAGAACACGATCTTGAGTAATATTCCTATTTATTAATAACATGATAATATCATATTATATCGTATTATATTAAATAACATAATAACATAAATTCAAGGTTCAAAAGTTTTAGCAATGTAAAATAAAGCTGAGAAGATTGTACTCCTTTACTTGTTTATTTTAATATTTTTAATCATTTTTAATTGATATACGTGAACATTCTTAATCAAAATAAATTTTAATCAAAACTTCGAAGATCCAGCTTGTCTTTGGTCTTAAAAAGTCACAATTAAAAAACCTGGGCTCATGAAAGCTCAAGGTCTATAAAGCTCTAATCCCGCTAAGGGACGGATCGCCAGGATTTAACTTCAGAAGCTCAAGGTTTTATGACTAAAAAAGAAGAGTTTCTTGATTACGTTTGTTGATTAAGACCCCGAATCATCGAGACTCGATACGAAGCATATAATTTACACAGGATAAAACGTTCATATTCTATAAATTGCGAACAGGTCTATAAGATTCAGATAAGATAAAACGAATAAAAGTAAATTCCTTGAAATGAAATCGGCACCTTAGAAAATTTAAGGAACTTAAATTTAAAGGAACATAACGCGAGTAGTGACCGAAAAGTGGGGAAAAGAGTTTAAAAGATAAGAAATACGAGAGAACACCGTTATTCTAAAAAATTAATTACATTTAACAAGGACAGGACATGATACTTTACAGATCTATGTACGCATAAACTACAGACGATTGTTTCCAACGTGATAAAAAGTGCGAGAGAAATATCAGATTCGTACAAAATTGTCAGTAGTTTGAATTTACATAACTCGACTAAACCGAAGGAAGCTTCAGACAGATCTCTAGGGTCTCTTATTTACGGTATCGAATTTTCCTCGTGATCGACGTCATCGCATTTCGTACAAGGGATGAAACGTTCTCATAGACATTGGGGGCTTCTGTGACCCTCGATCAAGCATCCTCGGGGGCATTTTACTCCGGATAACCGGACAGTTAGTTAGCATGACGGGTCTCGCTTCGACCACTCTTGTACACGGTCTCGAAAATGAAGAGCCGATGAGATTTACCGGGAACGACTGGTATTTTAATGGAGCGGGCCTATGCCTTTAAACGACATTATCTCGGGTGTCCTTCCTCCACCCTTAGGAATACCAACGGTGCCGTTCGATCGCCCTTTCTCTCCGGCCTCTCCTAGCTTCCAATAATATCGCGACACGGAAAGAGCGGAGGCGATCGAAAGAGGACGAAAATGAGGCGGCTGGAATGGCGAAGGAAAGAAGGATGAGGGACACGAAAGAGTGGAAGGTGATAAGACCAGAGAAGAAACGAGGGAGAACGTTGAAGACGCGGGAAGGCATTTAGTAATCGGACTCGAGGAATCTTCAATATGACGACGACTGAGAGAGTAATGACATAATAATTGATCATGGACATTATCATCCGCTGTTCTTGTTTATCGCTGCTTAACGATTTAACCAGGAGTTATGACAATTTTTTCTTGCAACGAAGTGTTGCGAGTTTTTTTTTTTCTTAGATTAATGTTACGAGTATTTTTAGAAAAGGAGTAGTTTAATTCGACATAGTTGAAACATGGAACGGTGGAAAGTGGAATAACAAAGTTTTTTATCTTAAGGGACAATATTTGAATATTATGATAAGGGATATTTTGAATATTTCAAAAGGGTAGAAAAATACAGCATATAGTCTGAAAACCAAGTAGCAAGGAAATTTTGATGATACGGCATTAATCGACAACTTATTGAATTTTAAAATTACTATGAAAATGGAAATAGCCTTCTTCTCTTGTATTCTTCATTCGCAAGAATTAAAATCGATCTGGCGGAGATCGATTCGTTTTTATTAACTTTTAATCGGATAATTACGGAACTTTTTGATCAGGAAACGCCTCGGTAAACCGATTAAACATTCTCCGCGGTGACAAAGTGTTTGTAATTTAATTCCTCGAATTTCGCTTCAGGTACAACAAGCGTGTTCTCGATACAGAAGACTGCAAGTACGAGCGAGTATATTTAGAATAGCATCTGCGATTTATTCGAGATTTTTTGGAAGTCTCAAACTTCTAGAAATCTAATATGAATTTTATACGATAATGCGTAAGCGTGATTCATTCTGCATTTTGGATATCGAAATTGAATTTTAGATGGTATTTTTAAGCAATCTGCGATCCATCAATTTCATACAGGATTTCTTGTACAAAGGTTTGACTCGTATTAAAGTGGCTAAGAATAAGGCGAGGCTGATGCAAAAACAATGCCGACGTAGGTTGATAAAAGGTTGTTTCGGGATAAAAAGTTGGCTGTCAAGCATTGTGTGACAAGAGATTTAGAGGCTGATTCCATTAAATTTCGTTTCTTTGTGGATCCTATTTCGATAGAATAACGTTTCTTTCTTTCGTTTCATCCGTTTCAGGCTGTTTGATTAGAAGAAAACGAAGTAGTATGCATCAACGATGTACGATATTTTTCCTCGTTAATAATCAACGTTAGCGCGGTTATTAAAACTGGTTCGAGTTTCGAAAGTTAAGAAAGCAAGTGTAGTCTACTATTTGGTCGATCAGTTTACCATTACAATTTAACATTTTTATAAAAATGAAAATATCATTCTCTCGTAGATTAATAAGTCATTACAGTTTTCAACTTTTATATTCTAACGAATGATCGATCGAACCTTTGTAAAAACAAAACAACTATTAGCATAAGGGAAAGAGCAAGCCCGCGGTTTGTTTTCTATCGTACAATAATATTTTGTGCAGTTTTCTACGCGTTCCCTTTTGTATCGCGGTTTCAATGAGTTTCTGACCCATTTCTCGTTTTGTAAATATTGTCTGTTGTATTCCATGGATGAATTTCAACGACGGATAAATACTTTCCAATCCCATAAAAGGGTAGAAGCGAACGAATAGCCAGTCGAACGCATTTTTCGTTCTCTCTGTTGGAAATATATTGTTTAATAAACTGAACATATATATTCCAATATAACAAGTAGAACAACACGTAGACGTAGTTTCTAGGAACGAATAAAATAGTTTATATATATATAAATTTTAATCAAAACATTTGCTGCGATTTAAAAATCATTTTATTTCATAAATTACTCAGAATTTTGCAAGGATATCGTAGATAAATCTGTACGATTAAGGCGCGATTTACGATTAATTTATTAGGATTTATTAATTTATTAGATCGAGATCTATTTAAACTTGGAACGGAGCTAAATTTTCAGCGAAACCTATTGTGTATTCGAAACAATATGCATATATGCAGAAATAAGGAACGTCCCGAAGGGATTTAGTTGCGCGTCGCTTTTCGAGGGAATCTCGTTCAAGGAATTCTTATTAACCTCCTTGCGATCCAATTGCAAGCTTTTAATTACTTTTGCTGGGCTAATATTCAGTTGGCAGCTCACTCAATTTACGGATGCAAATTATTAAACGTTATACGTTTAAGAAGTCCGGCATTAAAATAACGACAAGCAAGATGCCGAGCAATTAATTAAACTCGACTGCGCCTCGCGGTGAGCCGAATTTGCATTTCGTATAAATTTCTTCTGTCTGTAATTGCGGCATTTACGTTAAATTAGGGCATTTAAGTCGTTTTTAAGTGACTGGAATTCTAAGTTCGTCCCTCGGCGAATTTTCTTTGATGATAAATTGTAGTCCATGGTTCGTTGTTTCAGAAGTTTTAGCAGTTCAGTCTTATTTTGTACGTTAGCTTTCCTTGCATACGCGTATGCAGTAGTGTAGGATCTTTACTACAATTAGTTTATTTACAATAAATGGATTAAATAGATGTTGGTTAAACAGGAAACGATGCTTGTTTAACGTGAACTAATCCCAATAACGTATTATAATTAAGACAACTAGATAATTAATTTGCAACTCTCGTCACCACTGATCCAACGCTCTCTCTCACGCGGACCACACTCTCTCCACAACACTAGCAACACTATCTCCCTGACTTCTCGATTCACATTCTCTGACTTCTCAACTCACAATCTGACGTCTCAACTAATACTCTGACTGTTAATTCGTCTTTCTCCCTTAGCGTCCCCTTGTCTTTTGTCTTACCCCCACCACACCGATGTCTCTTAGGCCTTTCGTCCACGATATTACAGTAGATGTATATAGTTTACGAAAAATTATTTCTTTATCTTGTTTGAAATTTATTTATAATAATTTGCGAAAAATGCACAGATATTAATTGCTACCAAACTTAGTACTAACCTGAATGTTACTTTACGAACCTATCTGATCGTGATGGGATCAACGTTATTCCATATAATTCTGCGTATTCTATATACGGGGTGGTTGGTAACTGGTGGTACAAGCGGAAAAAAGTCGAAAATATAAAATAAAAATTTTTCTTTTGAGGCTTTGTTTTCGAGAAAATCGACTTTGAATTTTCGCTCCGCACGCGTGCACTTTATCACGTCTGGTTATAACGGATTTCACTGTAGATCGTTGTCTCGATGGAAAAACGTGAAAAAAAAGAAAAAAAATTTTTATTCTATATTTTCGACTTCTTTTTTCACGTAGAAACACCCCCTTTCCGCTTGTACCACCAGTTACCAACCACCCTGTATATAATTACAATCAAATGCATCAACATTTTCATTTTCAGCCTCATATTTTTCATGAAATTTTCAAAAATTTCTTCTTTAAGTTTCTAAATACAATAAATTTTATTACAAGCGCGTAATATTCCCATGCGTTGTTTGTATTTAATACTTTCTATATTAGAATTTATATAAATTTAATCTTCCGAGTTGAATAGCACGCATTTGCAACATTTTACCGTGTGGCCTTTTAGAGGATAAAGAGACGACAGCTTGATATCGTGCAAGATAGTTCAGACCGTAATTCGCATTCACGTCGAAAGGACGTGCACAAGTGAGCAATTTTCACTTTCGACGCTTCTTTCTTTCTCTGTGATCCTCTCTCGCCGAGTCCTTTGGTGTGGTGCAATTAATAACACAGGGTCAAGCGGTGCGCTTTAACGAGATCTACCGTGCACGCGTTTTCGCGAATCTTCGCCAAGCAGTCGCAATTTTGTCGAGTGCATAGTATAACACTTTTCCTATCAATTTCACGTACTTCCTTTCCTTTCGTGCGAAAGCACTCAACGTAAAACTTTGAATATGGAAAACAGGACGCAATGAGATTATTAGAACTTTGATCATCAGATTAATCTTACCGGATATCACGAATAACAGTCTAATTGTTTGTGAGCAATTTATTACAGTTATTACTTCGACACAAAGCACAAGTCCAGGTATAATAAGTCTTACGAAATAAATACGCGCGTGTCAAGAAACTCCGTATACACGTCTGATGCGTCTGTATGCTTATGCTGCGATCACTGAACTCTCTCGCTCGTCATTTCGTTTGTTTATTTATACTGGTCGGGCGACAGTCGGAAAGTTTTAACTCGACTGCGTTTGACGGTTGAAAGTAGCGGCGACATTGTTTTGCTCAGTTCATTACTCCTTGCAATACCTGTGAGCTAACGGTCATGATACTCCGAAACAAAACAACAATAGGATTTGAATTTGTCCTGCTCGCGTGCCACTACATAACTATGAAAATTATCGATAATATAATATACGTATACAGATATTTGATTTTCAAACACGAGATGCTTTAATATTATACATTGTTTTATTGTATCTTTTTGTTTCTCACGATTCATATTTCTTTCATTCGTTGTAAAAGAATGTACGTACACATATGCGCGATATTATGAGCAGCATGAAGCATGTTTCAGCGAACGCGAGCGTTGAAGTTGTTTGTAAAATACAAATTATCTGAGGGAGCAAGAGGAAATAGCGGCAATAAATAGGACGATTTTTTGATCGAACAAGCGACGAATGAATTGTGTGGAGTGGTTCATATTCCATGATGGAATCTGGAACGCTGGAATTAACTCGAGCAGCATTGATCATCGCTTAATGGGATTTTTTAATTAATTCGTGTACTAAGAGCAATTATAAAAAGCACAAGATATTATAATATAGAATATATACGAATATTGTTTAATATTGTTCTTCTTTTTATATATTTATTTACGTATTTCATTATCATCGCGAGTTCAATATTTACAATTACACTGCAATTTATGCAATTCCATATTTTCATATTAAATTCTATAGTATTTCTCTCGCAAAATGTGATATGGACATATTCGTATACAGGGTGCGAAATTTTTCTATTCTTGCTATTAGACAGACAACTTTTACTGTACCATTTTATTACTATCAGATTGTCCGAAAAGTTTCGTTCGTTTCATAAGGTGATAATAAATGAGCAACAATTTCTGTTTTATATTATTTTATCGAATTAGGTATGATCCATTTCGTTCTATTTCTATTATCATGTTCGTGTATAATTCAATAAATTGATATAAAACAAACAACATTGTGAGTGTATTATTTCCTTATAAAACGAAAGAAACTTTTCGGACAATCTAACATATAGAATATTTCAGTGAGTCTTTCTTCGTTTATACCGTATCATTTGGTAAGAGTAAATAAATTTGAAAGATTGCAAAAATTGGTAAACCATACATCGAAATAAGGCTGTCACTCGGTCATTGATTTATCTTACAATGACAGGATAAGCGTGAAGAGTTGCCGAGGACGGTAATAGGGTATGCAATTCATACGATCACCTTTTACCATAATTTCACACAAGGGATGTTCTATCAAGGATGAAGAATGATCTCGATATATCGCGGTAGCTGAATTATTGAACGCTGAATACGCGATGCTATTGCATTGGAACGCTACTCGATTGATTGATTGTCGAGCATGTATAGGTCCACAGCTGAATAGTTATAAGAATTTTGAAAATTTATCACCCAATATTTGTCGATCTTGGGTTCACAATTAGACTTGCAATTAAAGAACGACGATCAAACCAGACTATTATTGGAAATAAAAAAATATGAACATCTATATATCTACTACTTACTGTACTATACTTAATACCATCTAATAAATCCTTTAATTTTAAATTACCTAATTTTTGCTGCTTCTTTGACATTCAGTTTAACGATACTATCTAACTTCTTTTCCACGGTAATTAAGAAAGTAACAAAAATAAGAGAAATAAAAGAAGAAGTATTATATCTTATCACTGTTAATAAAAATCATATTAACATAGTACCTCCACGCTGGTAATACTAAACTTGGCAATTTAAGTTTTAAAGAAACGATATTCCACACGCATCGATCTAATAATTCATCTTGATACTAATACTAGCGCAAGGAAACGCAATAACGTCCGAATCTCCAAATTTTCTACCAATTCGTAAAATATTATTATATTTCCCCAAAGCTCCTAACGAGCAATATCGCGTCTCTCGTTCTTTCAGCTCGATCGTCCCAGTTCAGTTACCTCTCGCCTCATGGAACAGAACCTTGCACAGATCTCTTTATTACGTACCCTTCATATTTCATCCTATCAAGGAAAAACGAAGAGAAAGCACGTGCGCTGGTCCGATTAAATCGCAAAAACAGTGAGTATGTGCGGCTATCCGGGTAGGCGGTCGTCGCACGAAAACGAGATACGCGGTAAGCAATCCAATTCGCAAAAAGCTTCATTTATCAGCCATAGTGAGGCCGGTAAGGGAAGAAGGACAATCGCACGGGGAATGAATTAAGGACCATTCGAGTATTTCTTCTTTTTGCTCGTGTTTCAGTCGCCCACCTGTCTCATCGATTTCATTTCACGAGTCATTTAGAAGCTGGCGTTGTTTCGCTCGATCACGAAAAACGGGTCGAGTCAACGCAATTTCTTCTATTGGCGACGAAATCACCATCGATAGATAAGAAATGTAATCGCATCTTATCTATAAGCACTTCTTATCCCTGGTCGGTTGTGTGGTTTTCATATACTGTATCGAGTTAATAGGATGAAATCAATGGATACTATTTAATAACGAACAGTCTTTTCGATGAGAATATTCAATAAGTGTATGAAATATTATTTAGTAGGAACATTTGGAATTATTAATTAGGTTCCATAATTCTTATAAGAAGACTAATTGACTTTATTGTAGCAACTAGAAAGCGAATCTTTTAAATCAAAACGATATATGAAAAATGTGTAATGACGTGCATAACTTTGATTTATATATATACTGTATAGCAGAAACGCAGAAATCATCTGATTCTGATTGAAGATATGAAAATAATGTTACATTAGCTACAGTATCTACTTTTGATGAAACATTCTTTACGTTAATGAATTTCATCGTACAACGAAAGAACATTAACTCCAAAAGTTTCAAGCTTTAATTCGCATAGTGTGATGATGCGACATAATCTCGAAAATAAACCTTATTTTATGCATATTATTTTACTTATTATTATTATTTGAATATAATATGAAACAACATTGTACAAAAGGAATACTAAAAAACACGAATAAAACAGAACATAACCGAGTTCACGAATTCGCTGCAAAAGTCTAGGAGGCACAGGCTCTTCATTCGCAACCAGGAAACGTGGTTTGGAAAGCTCTGTCCTGAAAATCGATTGACCGCCAAAACATGCATGAAAAGGAATTCTTGGAACGTTCTCTGATTGGTGTTCGTTGCTTCGGCGAGAGTTGCTTTTAATTGAGTGTCGACTTCAAACCGAACTCTTTTGTCGTCGTTTCGAATCCGTTTTCATCCGTTTGCGAATCCAATTTAGGACGGAAAGGGATATTAACGAATGGGTAGGTTCGAAATGTTGCGTCGCATCGCGTCGTCCTTCTTCTCATTGCGTAACACCTGTCTACGTTATAGAATAGTTGGCTGTAGATTCGAATTTTCTGTCTTTCGATTAGTTTTACGTTCAGCCATTATTACAATAATTCTTATAAACAGAATCATTTTTTCGAGATTACTCTATCAACTGAAAAATACATGTTTAAATAACATTCAGGAGGTATCGTTATCTGCTTGAAAATAAATAGAAATATTCATGAATTAATGAAATTTAATTTCGATGCAAATAAGAGAGCAAGTATATATTTTATTACGAAAAAACATACTTTTCATATCAGTAGTAGTGTTATGCTGTGTTTAAATATTACACAAGAAATCCCAGAATATATAAGTTAATCAAGTGAGGTCTATTCGTAAAAGTACAATTCTGTGCAAGAGCAGCTGCTTTCCCTCGTGCGAGGAGTTATTTAAATTCACATTTTGCAGCGACATGCAAATAGGCTCACTTTCCCATCCGTGCGTATTCACGTTTCCACCATTGCTGCAAATCTTGTAATTACTCTTCCATGTAGCCGTATACTTTAATCGAACAAAATGCACACTGTACCATTGCTTCGCGAGAATTTTTAAATTTCATTCATAAACGTAGCGTTTAATTTCGTTCCAGCATCGTTGTCCAAAAATATTCATTTGGTACAATTAGAACGGATTGATACAAAAGTTTCGTCAAACGTTTCTATACTTGTTTCGCTACTCGACTCGAAATATATGTATTTTTTATTTTTATATATCTTGTTTATTATTTTCATCATATTTCTGCTATACGAAGCATAGGAAACGAAGAAAAAGACGCAATAATAATCCGACTTAAGATACCTCTTTGTCTTTAATTTTGATCAATCTTTGCCAAGATTAATTTATTCTATTTGTCCGAATAAAATTTTGTTCGTTTATTTTAACGAATACCGCATGCCTCTGAATTACTTAAATCCCTCTCGCTAGATCATTCTATGTCTGTATCTTTTATTTCGGTATTGATTATGCACTTTAAGGTACCTTTCGCCTGTCTGCATTTTATCAATTTCACATTTTTTTGACATATTGAAATATGCTATCAGGGCTTCAAATTTTTTCCCTGGCTCTTTCAATACCGTGTATCAAAATACATTTTCGAGCACATATTTTATACAAATTGTTTTTACATAAGGGCGAGGGAATAGCTTTATCTGGTTGCTCCATTTCCATTACTTGAAGCGGTATGAAGAATGTTCCCTTGAAAAGTCGTTTAGTACTGAGGAGAGTGTTACGCGATGGGAGCAGCTTGTGTATGGGGACGTGAAAGAAATTCCAAGGTCGGCACCATATTTTTTTAAAACAAGCTGATGTATTTTTATCAATGACACGCGATACCTGTTAGCCGTATATTTTAAGCCCTAACGAATAAACTGAAGTTAATAAATTGGATCCTCCAATGGTAAACGTTTATTGAAACGCACGTTGCGCGTTATCTTTTACAGCAAAACCTATCTCTGTAAAAATCTTCTAATAATGTCGAATGTTTCAAGCATACACGTATGTTCACGAATATTATTCCAAAGCGTGTAACGTCGAAACTCATTAATTCGACGTAACTCTTCAATTCTCTACTCTTCGATTGTTTCAATTAAAAGTCATCGTCAGGAGCATTAATCTAAAACTCATCTCGTTCATGATATCGTAGCTACCATCTTACAACGCGAGTATCAGCTTTTGGAAATCAAAACGATCTCGTCCTGTTCTCTGCCTCTTCTAAAGGGAACTAGATCATTCGTCTGGTTAGTTAACTTCTCTGTGAATTTGCCAAAACATAGCGGAACGCGATACAAAGCCATCGTCTGGCAAACGCGTCCTTCCGGATCAAAGTAATCCGCCGCATGGATCTCGCTGGATTTCCAAACGTTTCCTTTCACTCTGTCGCGATGTCGACGAGAGGGGAAATGCGATATGACTTCAAAACCGTCGTATTCGCAGTCCATTTTTAGCGTTAATAGCACGACTGGAGGTCAGCTGAAATGCATGAAAGAGAGCACTTTCATACGCGAGTCCTGAATACAGGTTCGAACGTTTTGTGAGCCCTCCTTCCATTTCGCGCCTCGTTTTCCCTCTCCCCTTCCTCTCCTTTCATTCTTTTTGTTTTTTTCCCTTCTCTTCTTCTTTTTTTTCTTTTTGTTTTACGTCCTACGCTGTCGCAACGAGATCGCGATCGCGCGTACGACCAATTCCGCGCGTATCCGCTTGGGATGTCATTTAAAAAAAAAAAAAAACCCTCCGTGTCGATTCTCTTCCTCCGTGGAACAAACGAACTAGCGTCGTTATAGATCGACATCACGCAAATCTGATCGAGGAACGGTTCGAATTTACATTCAGGAAATCGTGTTTGTAATTTGCACGAGCGAAACTGTGAATTCCTTCGATTTTATGTTTGTAAATTCGTTCTTTGTTTGCGCGACACGAACACGTTGTTGATCTTGAACGAGTTGCCGACCATGGGCTTTTCTATTGTGCGCGTAGAGGGTGTTTCGCTCTGCTAAGAATATAAAAGCCACTTGAAGGGGATGGCTTCGGACGGAATCGTCGCTGGAATGCTTTTAGGGAACGTTTTAAGTCTACTGGTATCCAAGTGGATCACGTTCACGTGTTCTAGTTATTCTTAAGTTACTCTTTATCGAAGCAAATATACATCTATTCCAATAAGTGCAATAAGTTCTTGCAAGGGCGAGAATTTGAAGAGTTTATTTTGAAATATTACGCTCTGTGTCACCTGTTGGTATTGTCAATGCAAATAAAGATAGAGAATTCGCCTCTTCTTAGAGCCGCTGGTTACAAAGATGAAAAAACGCGATACAATGCCTTGTGAATGTATATACGAAAGAAAGTTTTGTTTGAAAATCTTAGGCTGAATTAGAACTGACGTATGTGCCTACTCATGTTGTACGTTTAATTAAAACATGTTGCTTAAGATGATGGTATATAAATATAAAAGAATATACAAGATAACAATGTAAATATGAATATAAATATCCATTACATTGTTAAAAAGAACAGACGAAGTCACGATGAAATGCTTTATCATCTAGCGCTTCCCTCTCGATAAAGAAATGTTCTATTTTTAATTAACTCGTTAAAGATAAGTAGCCTATAATTAAAATTATGTGATTATGCACTATTGTATAACTGCTCGTATGACGTACTTGATAAAAAAAAAAGTATCTGATAATTTTACCATTATTCACATTATTTTGTATAATTTCACCTTATTATTTCATATACAGGTCTGTAAATATGTAGGACATTTTTGGAAAATCGATTCTACGTGTCAGGGTGGTGAAAAAATATGTGCAAGATATCGAGAAAGTTATAGTGTCAAATGTCGTTACCAAATACGTACGCGGATTATCATAAGCAATTTTATCCCTAAAAATATTTCTCATGCTTACTAACATTTCGCAGAATTTTTTCTATCTACGAATCTTTCCTTCTATACGAGGAGATATCAAAATACGAGACACGAGGGTCACCTACACTTTTACCTAAACATAACTTTACCTAAGCATAATTTTTCGTATAAAAATTCGGTATACCATTAAATACACTCTATAAACATTTATAAACATCCATAAACGTCTGCAACCTTGCTTCATCAAATTAATTTTAACGTAGTATACCTCATAAAACCGCGCCTTTATCTACCCTCTTAACCTACTCTCCCTTTCAAGAGAACTATAAAAGAAAATCCTAAAGTCTGGCGGATCGCCGTGGAATCACGCCGGAGACGCGTTTCACTGCCGCAGTTTCGATGATCCGGCTCATTTTAACCGTCCGGTTTTTCGATAGATCGGAAAAGCGCGGGCTCTTTCACGGGCGCGCCTAATCGCGCCGCCCCTTTTGGGAACTCATTGAGCCGGATTTTATGCAGCCGTCCGCCAATGGTCGTTTCATGGTGAGATGCGTGGAATAAAATCGTGGCCCGCCGGAAAAAGAACGAGAAATGAAACGAGAACCAGAAACGTAAAAAAACAAAAAAAAAAAAGAAAAAAGAAAAAAGGGAAAGAAAAAGAAAGTAAAACGAGAAGATAAAACTCGATGAAATTAGAGAGGAAGAAAGAACGGAACAGTGGCTTAGGCTATGGTTACAATGGGTGCGTATTCGGAGGATTTAACATCCTGACGTTGATGTAATTAAATATGTACGCAGTACTCCCATCCTTCAAAAGTCCCAGAATAATTACTGTATTAACTTCAAAATTAGAACGAATAAAGTACGTAGTAAAGAGAGACGAAGAAATAACGTTTCTATAATAAAGAAATTATACGCTATTAACGTACTAACGATTTTAGCGAGACACGGGTTTTACTTGAAATTCGCATTTTACGTCACATATGAAAATTTCATTGAAGATAAAAAATGTCATAAGACTTTTCAAGAAAAATGTACGCACATAGATCTCAATGAGTGAGTACGTTATAGTGTTCGGACGTTTCATTCGTCCGAATATGCATCCCTTGTAACCATAACTCTGTTGGGTAGCAGTTCGTCAATTCGATCAGGTGTTCGCTTTATTTTCTGTCCCCGAAGACACAGAAGATGCGCTTTCACCGGCATCGGTCTAGGAATAGCCAACGGCACCGCGTCATATTATTATCGTTGCCATTAAAACATCCCCTTTAGTTAGCATTTCACCTTGCAACAGGGACAAAGTGTCGTCGGTGTGTGTTGGAGGGTACCCGCGGCAGAGAGCCGATCTTACACGCCACTGCTCGACAAAGTGAACCGGCGTCGTGCACGTATTAATATCTAGGGCCCACGGCTGGCACCCTCTCTCTGTTCCTTTGCCACGGGGTCGCTTCTGACGTTCAGCAATCTTCGTCGTTCGAGATATACGTTTCTCGGGGTGATCGGTAGACGTCGGGGGCGGCGGGCGGGCAAAAGGGCGACCAACGTGGCCTCGGAATATTATTTCGATTAGAAAATTCGCGTTACACCCGCTCGATCTCTCTCCGCCGTGTCGTTGAGCGTATTTGCGGCGAACCACGATAACCAGGATGCTTCATGTTCTTTTTCTCCCCTCGGTTGGTCGGTTGCTCGATCGGAACGGAATATCAGTCTTCTTGGAGGAAATTGAAAGTGAGAGATGGTCGACCTCTTGGATGATTTAGGATATCGTTTTTCATATGTCGTTCGCACAGGAAATTTCGAATATAACGACTCACGAAAATAGTTGGACACTTGTCATAGGAATTTTTGCGATAATTTTTGAAATTTCGTCCACTGTGAGATCATCGCTTTTATATTAGTATTATTTGATACCAATTTTTAAATGCACCCTTCTATGAATTCTACGGTTAAATCGTTCCGCGTTGTATCGAAACTGTGTTTCCGAAATACTGTATTATGAGAGGGTTCAGCATATGTAAGAGTTACAAGACGTTTATTACAAGCATACACTTAGTAAAAAATTAATATTACGAAGTAGTTGTTATAAATAAAGTTACCTTAAATAATTGTTCTAAAAGCAGTCCCACTAAATACCAAGGCTCGTTAATATAATGAATAATTGATCGTTTAAATTTAAATAATTCTCTGACCCTCGTGAAGCCTATGTTTTCTAGCTTCTGCGTATATTTTCGGATTTGTTTCAAATTTTGATAGTTTGACGATGATAATCGTGTAACGTTGCATGTGATACAAAATCCAGCATTCCATTCAGTAAGTCACTGTATACTCGTTTATTTCTTCTTCCATTTCGTGAAGATGATTTTTCACAGTTTAGAAGACAATGTAACATTTAAAGCCACATCTATTTTCCAAATTAAATATTATACGGAAATTTATACGCACAGCTAGTTACTGTTGAAAATATGTAAACTCGTCGATCAAAATTTCATGGATATCGATTTCTAATCCATCTCTCTCGATGTTTGCGTTTGCCCATTCTCCTCGCTTCATTATACATTCTCTTAATCTGTATCTTCGCATCACGATATACATGTCATTCCACGTAATTGGTTTGTGTTATATCGCCAGGAATATTGAAATTATATTATACATTTCGTATATATTTACATATAAAGTTATATAAATATAATAAAATAATACATATAACAGCGTTATAATCACAGGAGTAGTTCAATTTTTCGTTGCAATAGCTGTTTTATTAAAAAATTCTTTTAAAGATTCAACCTGGCTCAGTTACGTGGGACAGCCTGTATAGGAGCGCCTTGCAACTTTTTCCAGCATCTTTCACAATCTACGACAGAAAGTCCTTGATACATTTTTTCAAAGAAGTGTGGCGCGCCAGGTATTGGAAAGGTTCGACACTGGTTCAAGTTTGTTCTTTGAAAGTTTCGTCGGTGTTATAAAAGTTGATACAATGATGCGATAGATATATCGAAATACAAGTGCAACGTGTTTCCCGCAACATCGAGTAATTGCGATTCACGAGAAGTGGGTATAAATAGTATGTGTTTTTCGAGCTCATGGACAATTTATCTATCATTGAAAGAACTTTGCATTAACGTCAATTATTAGACAATTTTTGTTATTTTCATCATTTCGTTCTATTAGCACTTAAAGACCATAATGTATTATTTCAGTACGTGTTTTTTCTTTAAATTAGTGCAGACGAACAAGTGGAAAAAATGGAACGTTTTGTTATTGTTTAATACTAGATGAATTACAAATAATATTACGATATTATTACAGAACGATTACGGGGCGACAATGTGAAAACAAATTTCATCTACGACGATCCTTAAGAGTTCATGCAGTTAGAGAGAAATTAGAGAAATTAAGAATTAACGAAATTAATGTACTTTCAATATAAATATGCTTCAACTTCTTTCATCAGAATTCTTTAATTTTGTAAACGGTGCATAAATTTAAATCACGTTTTGTACTTCACAATTATAAATTATTTGTAACTTAAGGTCAGCTTTGGTAATGTATTCAATTAGTTGATGTTAGTTCCTAGATATGCGTTGCTACAGTATATTTCAGTTTACATTGCCTCTATTATACTCTACGTATTGCATAGCTAACGGTATGTTAAATTTCCCATTATGCCATTCACCGGTTAGTTAGTGCATATATTAACATTGTCATGGAATGTTACTATTGATATCAAACATTTAATATATTCCAAGCTTAACTGACAGCTTTCCAGACACACAAATGTTTCAAAATTTATAGAAATCTCATAAAGAATTCAATATTATATATAATATCGTAATTTATGCATTCGTCATGTCATATCGTGAAATAAAAGTTGTTCGAATAATCGTTGTTTATGCGTTAAATTTCTTAGCTCGTATGAACGCGTACAACCTTCTAACAAGTACGTAACAACTTTCCAATTGGAACCACGTATGACGGCAATTTATTTTTATCGTTGCAATAAATCAAAGAGAAGACCGCTGATAGCGATCAATGATACAGAAATGGCAACGACATGATGTTCCATATTTTGTCAAGTATCAATGATATTCATTGTTAAAGTCGTAATAATTATTTTCAATGTTTTTTTCGTCTGAACGGTTGAAACGTTCGGATATACCGAAAGAAAAAGGTTTGTTCTTCAAACACCATCGTATTTCTGTGACAGAGAAAATCCCTTTTTACGGATATGTGTATCGATTATAAGAAATCCGCTGTCATTGCGTGAACTTCAAAGGGACGGTGAAAGGAAACGACTCGAAAAACGTGAATTGATATTTCGTTTTTCGTATACATTTCATTTGCAGATGTTCAAAAACTGCGTTTCAACGTTTTCAATATTTTTATGTCGTATTCCAGTTCTTCCAGTTTCGCATTAATAATTATTAAACTATCAAATATCAATATACGAACATAGGTAATGAAATTGCGTAAGTTACGAAAACTTTCTCCAACCATTCGCGAATAAGTTCGACCGTAACTTACAATTTCCTTGATTTACATATTCCAGTTACCTTTCATACGAGACATTCATTCACAGAGTACAATGCGTATTTGTTCCATACTATTTTTGGCCACAAAGCCCATTGTACGAAGCACAATACCTAATCATAGAATTTTGTTCGCGACTGAACGATTCACCAAACTTTCGTATTTCACTGCGCGGTAATTTCTACCTGGGAGCAGATTAGAGAATTGTTTCGAGTTTTCCCGGTTATAGCCTGACTAAAACAGGGTTTGGTACACGACAGGTGGTCGGTTTTCCATCTGAATCGGAAAACGACTTTACAATGTGTTACACGGACGACAGCATTTCCGACAGTTGACTTCCATTTGATTTGATTCGCATGTCGTGACAGATTTTGTCGATGAATTTTCAACTACTTGCGCGTTGTACGAATTGATTAAAGGAGCCACGATTCTTCAGCATTCAAGGGCGCGAATTGAATGTCAAGGACGAGGAAGATATCGAGGACTCGAGAGAGCGATATTTTTAGCGAATATTTTTATTGACCTATATGGAACGATCTATTTCCATCTTTATGTGGACTTACTTGGAAATGTTTGTGAAATTGATGAAAGAAAGACGCGGATTTAGACGGATTTTGCAAGAACACATTGAGATTCTACGCGAATAATTTGGAGGATTACTTGCAAATGATGTTTGGAATGGATTTTACACGTAGAAAAATCTATTTCTGTGTGATAATTTCTGTATAATAATAGAACCTTATTTTTAAATTGTTTAATAAAATAAAGTAATATATAATTTAATCATATTTTCGTATCAGTTTCATCTGTGTTTGAAATATAAATTTGAATAATAAAAAAGCAAGAATTAAAATACTGAATTCAATACTAAGTTTTATTCGAAGGATCTTCGGCTTTTAATAAATAAAAAATTCTATTTAATGAATCAAAAATTAATCTAATTTTCATGATTTCAAGAGGAAAAATCACACTTTCAGGAAATTATAAGTTGGACCAAACGTACGCTTTATTCGCAATTTACTCAAACACGAGAATGATCTAGCAGCTTTAAACGTATCCTAGTGCCAAATAGGCTTGGAAATGCTTATGCAGTTGTTTCACCGATCGAACGTCCCAGTGTCTCGGGCAAGTAGTTTGACGGAAGCTTATATTCAAAGTATTAAGGAAACTTAAGGAACCACGTGGATTAAACGATTGAATTTTGTTTGACTAGCTTAGAATTTTAGTCCGCTTGTTTCTGTCAAAAGTTTTTGCATAAAGTTCTTATGTGAAATGTTTGGAAGTACACATTGCCAAATATATGTATTTTCTAGCGAAAGTTTTATACGTTCAATATGTTCGCTATTATTTATTTTGTCTACGAATTATGATAGTATAAATAGTGTAATTAGCATGTATCAAAGTATCGATCTTCTTAACGTTCTACAATAATATTCTAAAATTTAACTACACTGAATTCTATTATTAATTTAAATATCGCCTAACAAAATTTAACGTTTAATAATAATTTTCTTATTCAAATTCAACACTAAAGTGGAAAAACGCGGAACCTTTGGAATTGCAGTTTTGTGTTGTATAGTAGCTTCTACAATACGATGTTTTTACATTCAGTTATTTCCAACTCATTCGAGAAGAAAATCTTCGAGATTCGAAAGGAACGAAAATTTTTTAGAATCTCGTAACTAAGATCGGCTATCCAAAATTCTGTATCGGTGTTACATAGGTACAGGCGGATTAACACAAGTAAATCATATATGTATAAGCTCATCATAGATAGGGCAAGATTCACTGCGGAACACCTGCAACCTAATTATAGCCCAAGTTTCGCTTCGTTATAAATGTACAGCCCTGATGTAGACTTCGTGATGTAGTAATCGTGACGCGAATATGTTTAAACAGATCCATTATCTCGATCAAGTTTATCGTAATTCACGATCGAATTTGCTACAGATCTCTTGAAGAAAGTATTCAGATCTGCACACCAATATCCCATTAAAATTTAATTTTGCTCTCATAAAAAAAAAAAAAAAAAAGGAAAAGAAGCAAGAAATACAACTTATCACCTTCTTCCCCTACGTTTCTGCGCGAAGAGTTACTCGAGGATCGCGGGAAGCTCAAGGAACACGGTGTGAACGAAGCTTTAAACTGATGCGCGTCGCGGCGGCTCAGGTGGAGGCGCGCGTTGCGCACGCACGTCAGATTTTCGCGGGGTTCCCCGCGTCAGCCGCGTTCCGCGCGTCGCGTCGCGTCGCGTCGGCCCCTCAGTAGGCCACTGTCATTCCGTCGAGTTGCATCTTGCCAGCGGAGTACACTTTCTCCCGCCCACGCGAGATCAAACCGCGCGAATCCAAAATCACCGCGAATCAACGGCGACCAAGTCGAAATTTTTCCCGCGCAACTACGCGATCTCCAGAGTCTGATCAACCCTCGATTCTTCGACTCTGTTGCCATCATCGCCTCCTTTCACCACTGTCTATAATATATATATCGCTTTTTTCGTCCTCGATCGTCGCATCGTTTGCGATACGATACGCGTACATACATGTGGATCCAACAACGGTACCCTTGAATCACTTCCACCGTTGTACGCTCGAGATGTTGCGGTTTACCCCGACCATCCATCGTTACCTCGTGAACTGCTACAACTCTTTGATCGTGTGCCGTACATTGCTTTTCGAAATTCATGCCGTGCACTGAGCCACGCGTTCCACGTTCGCTGCTTTTCTTCCGCGTTGGTGGCTATCACCGGAAATGAAAAAGGACGAAGAAGAACGTTTTTCATTTCGTTTCATCTTGGTCGTCTCTTTTATCTGACCTTCGTTCGAAGAGATTGCTCTTTTTTTTAGTTTTGTTGTTGTTCTTCTTCTTCTTATTATTATTTAAGTTGTTATTTAAAATCGTGCGTCTTCTGGAGGATTGTCGTGTCGAGAGACGATTTTTCAAACAGTATGAAAGTGTTGTATACGTAGACTTCTTTGATGATTTCTTATAGTCGTACGAATCGCTTAAAAACTATATTGACTCGATAATTTCATAAACGGAGAAAAAGGTGACGATCTGACGAGCATTATCTTCGAAATTCGCTGTAATTATACTTTACTTCGCGGATATCTTCGATAATCTTCCGTATATAAACTGCTTTAATACAATAGTAATCTCAACTTCATAAGTAAAGAAATAAGAAAATTTATCTTGCAATAAGTAGTTTTATGGAAGTAAGATATTCAGTCTTCGTGATGTGAAAATTGACTGAACGTGAAGTTGATCAATTCAGCTCCTAAGAGTCTTGTACATATATACATGTACATACAATGTACAGACTATCTCCAAAATGTCATTTTCCACCTCTTTTATTTAGAAAGACTTACCCTCTATTCGGTTCTCCTTTGTGGCAGCAAAGAACAGAGGCTTTTAACGTTCTCTCGGGACAATAAATTCCTGTGATCCACGTTTACTACGCTTCGGCATTCGTGTAATTAAAGATTCAGAAATTAGACTGCTGCGAGCCATTTCCTAATCCCTGAACGAGTTCACCGGTTCTTCAGTGAAACGCAAAACCTTGTAATTATCCTGTTCCTTAAAAGTGACAGTTCGTATTTGCGTACCGTGGTGTTTCAAGGAGAGACTGAAAAGGCTCGAAATATGTAACACAGCTTTAATTAGACAGTGGTTCCTTTGTCTTTGGTTACAAGGCGGAAGCTTTTAATCCGTTTATGTTTGTCTTGGATCGGATCGAGTTCTCTCTTTGTTCGCTTTCGCGGAGAAAACTTGCCTAAAAGGGGGAAGATGGACACGAAGAACACCGAAAAATCCGCAGAAACTTTCCTGTCCATTAAACGTGACGCACAGGTTACCCGGTTTCTCCAGTTACCGGGTTAAAAACATTCTTTTTAAAAATTTAAAAATTTTCTTTTCTTTCCTGGTTTCTTCATACTCCACAGAGGAATAGAAACGTTTCAACGTATTTCTTTCTATCTTTATCGTTTCTTTACCCGAGTTCGATTGGTTTAATGCAGAACTTTCGTTTAACCTCTCGATATTAACTTTTATTTGATCCATAGAACTTCGATTACTAGTTTCGATATCCAGCCTCGTTTTCTTCGTGGTCTTCGATGGCTGATAAAAACTTTTCCTCTTTGGTAATCATTAGGTTTCGGATTATTAAATGTCCAATCGTCTAATAGTACTCTTACATAATTAAGTAAATTTAGTGGTGTGAACATTCGAAAGACTCTTTAGGAATATTCTGCTCTGTGGAAATTAGTCATACAACTTTTTCAATTAATATTTGGCTTCCAGTTTAGTCAAATTTCAATCGTACAATAGCGTTTTTACATAATTACAATGATTTCGTGCCATGACAATTCTGCAGCAATCTCACACGACATTCTGAATTAATATTCGACGTATTTATTTATCGTTACTACTTATACTCCTTTCTCAATAAAACTTTAACGTGTTAATATATCCTTGTTATAATATAAAGTTTGTAAGTCAGTTACGTATAACAAATCGTTTAGTAACTCGTTAACGTGTATAGCATCGAACGAGAAAAGCGAAAATTCTTCGCGAATCCTGAAATTTGCTGAAGTTTTCCTCGAAGAGACAGGCGATTCGAACCGATTTAAATAAATCGAGAAAAATAAAAAATTGCTATTTGAAATACGCGAACGAGGATTCTGACAGAGAAACGCGGCTTTCGAAAGTGGACGGGTGGAAGGCGATTCAAGGGTGTCCATTGTTAACGATGTCAACAACTGCTCGAGCAAATCACGAAGACTCGTGTCGCGACGCGCCTCTTTGGCTCTTCCATCGTGCAACGGATCTTGCACGAAACGGGACCGTGTATTCCTTCGATTACTACGATTCTCTCTATTCAACCACTCAGAGAAGTACAAAGGAAACTAAAACAAGCCAGAAACATGAAAAATTCGTCTTAACTGGCGCTTATTCCCCGTGAAAGTGATCCTTCGGTGCACGAGGCTAGCGTAAAGAGGCGTGTAATTTCACTGACTTGTCATTCTTCGTTTGTCGAACAGATATTCGTCGTAGCTAACCTGGATGATTTCGCAGTGAACGCCGAAGTGGAAATTATTGCCATTCGTTCTTTAAAATAAAATATGCGAATTTTCCACAGATACGCACGAATTTAGTCGATGTTGCTGTCGATCGCGGTCCAGTTTCAACAAAATGGGTTCATCGTCGTCGTCGTATAATGATTAACTCCGTCAATTTTTGTTGATCAGACGAAGCTGTTCCTCGTGGATCCTTGCCGCGGTTTGAGCAGCGGATTTCGATAAAAAGAGAAAAGTAAAGAAGTGGCGCCCATTGGGCGTGCTGCAACATTGGCTCGGTCGATTAATTTGATTAGATATAAATATCGCAGGATGTGCGCCGGCTGATCTGCATGATTTTCTGCGCTGCTTGTCAAAGGTGTCGGCTGCCTCCTTTTTCACTGTCTCTTTTTTTCTCCGTCTCTGTCTCACGCTCTCTGTCTTATGTCAGTATCTCTCTGTCTTCCCTTCCCTCCTGGTAAACACGTAAAATTCGTCCCACCTCCGCCACCTGTACGGCCCCGTCCTCTCGATTCCTCGAATACGACAGATGCGCACAACGTTTGGAAATAATTCGTGCGAGCCAGAACGTGCGAGATCCGAGATCGATCGAAGTTGGAAAGTTTCGTGATGCAGTGATCCGAGGGGATCGCGATACCACCACTCTCAGCCGAATCCGAGAGAAATGGACAAGGACAGGCATGGGCAAGGTAAGTGACGTCTCTATCGTATGCGTTTTCCTATCCAACTTTCCACTGTTCTTCCAAAGTTCTTGATTTACTTGCTTAACCCTTAACTACGTTGCAGTTTCATCGTCGAGTATGTAGTTAATTTAGGTTAATTTAGGGATTCTAGCTGCATACATTATGCGTAAAGACGAACTTTGAATGTCAGCTTTCGGTTGATCCAGTATTAATTGTTAGATGAATTATTAGTTCCTGGTGTACTAAGGTTTTTGCATTTTAGAGTTAAGTTTACAGTTACTTCAGCAGCTCTAGAGAAAAGAAGGAAGCACCATCTTTCGCTTTATGTTATATTTGCAGCAGTGATCGTGCATTTCTTGTGTTACAGAGAAAAAAAGAAAATAGATTACTTTCTTATTACACTATTACTTATTATACTATACTATACTCAAAGTCCGTAGTTAAGGGTTAAAATACTTTTGTAATACACAAGCATCGTCGCAGATATTGTCATCCAAAAGTTTGCAGTTGTAAATTATTACGTATATGTAAATTACGTATACGTGTAAATTATTGGTATAATTGTGGTTAAGACGTTATTAGGAGAGTTAAATAATTTTCAACTTCTCCGTTATATAAACTACGCGAGACTCAGGAAGAAGATCTCGTTAACATTATACTCCGACTGCTATGAATTTGGAACAAGAGTAAGTAACTCTAACTTTTTGAATGACGTTATATGTCAGAGAATCGGTAGTTTATCGTTGCAATATAATGTTGCAAATGAAACGCGTAAAAATATATTGCATGTAACTCGCGCATGAGGATTTTAAATTACACGAAAGATGTTTCAACTAAATTACAAGAATCGTTGAATTCATAATGTTTCGAGACGCCACCATTGTTTCTGCTATATTGAATTAAATTACACGTCTGTACCATGTCGAATTAAATTACGTGTTTTTATCACGTCACATGACTGGAACCATAAAATGTAATCTACATAAGAATATACGTACGATCGGCACAGGCTATTGTGCATCTTTTTGCCAAACGACAGCGTAATACATATTGATGATGCGAAAGGCGCTTACGCTTGTTACATGCAGCTCGTAGAAGTATCACGGTGATGCTGGAAATTTTGGTGAAATACAGAAAGATACAGCTGCGGCGGATGCGCTAAATCTAGAGCTCGTTGCGCCGACTGGAAAGTCCTCTTTGCGTTTTAATTGAAAATACGTGTTAAACAAGGGAAAATAATTTCTGTCTCTAGAGACTATTCGGAACTAGAGGGAGAAATTATTACCATCTTGAATCACGTACCTTTTGTTTGAGAAGCCGACCTTTCAGTTATCGCAACGTGAAGAGTGCATCGTGAAAATATACTGTTATTATCTCGGAGAATGAATTTTTGAAATAAAAATCAATTTTAAACTACGACTCTGATACACAACAATGTGATTATCGGAAATTATTCGTGCAGTATATTAAAAATTTTACAACTCCAATTGTTTTCGCGATATTCTATCATTATAGTTGGAAACGTTTGAAAGAAAAACGACGTATTTATCATTTTTATTACTCGCAAAGACTTTTAACCGATATGAGCAACTAAACGTACAAAATGTAAATCACCGTCATTTCATCGACAGAAACTTTTGGTAATAAAAGAGTTACGATCGTGAATATATATAATTGAGGGTTTGAAAAAGATAATATGGTTTTGAAGGAATTCCAAAGTATCGGGAAATCTCGTTTACGGTTTGAAGAAGTTTGAAACAGCGAGTCGAAGCTCTTTGCTCTAGTCAACAAAATAGTTTAACGCAATAATGCCATCGGAGTAACACGACTAACAGGACAATGTTTGCGTGAAAAAATTCCAATGAAATAAATAACTTCAATTTATATTCCTAACTTCCTTTGACATGGTTATTCGAGAAGAAGTTTCGCTACGGTTCGTTTTTAATTAAATTGAAATACATAACGGTATATGTTGGTATAATTAGAAAAAAGTAGAAATATTCAACTGTTTCTTGTAGGGTCTGATATTCCACAATTTCTCTTGCGTTTGACACTTTTATAAATATCCACCTCGTGGAAGTTTCAAATAAAAAACTGACTTCGATCGCTCTCGAACTATAACGTGACAGGTTCAACGTGAGTTTATTGAATTCGCAGAATCTCCGATTCCGTTACAAATATTTCAATCACGCTTGTATGTAGCGCACATTACGCGCGAAAAGCGAACTTTAACCTGCTGTAATTGAAGTTTTATTCGTTTGGGCGGAAACGTAGATGGTTAAACATTTCTCTTAAAAACACGTATGACGGTCAGAGATCAACGAAGAAACTGTTTACTTGGTGACAGTATCACAGTACTAGACGAAATAACATTTAACACGAAGATCTATACAGAGTGGTTGGTAACTGGTGGTACAAGCGGAAAGGGGGTGACTCTACGCGAAAAAAGAAGTCGAAAATATAGAATAAAAATCTTTTTTTTTTATACAGTGAGATCCGTTATAACGAGACGTGATAAAGTGCACGCGTACCGAACGAAAATTCAAAGTCGATTTTCTCGAAAACAAAGCCTCGAACGAAAAATTTTTATTCTATATTTTCGACTTCTTTTTTCGCGTAGAATCACCCCCTTTTCGCTTGTACCACCAGTTACCCACCACCCTGTACATGGAGATATAGACGTATGTATTCTTGAAGCATCACCAACGAACGATGTTTTCTTGCACGTCGTATTTATAAAAATCGCATTTACTAAATAACTTAGTGGACCTTGAACTTCGAAATAATAAACTGTAAAAAGAACACTAATAACAGTAATAGCAATATAGAGAATACACGTAAACATTAGCGTAGTAGAGTACATCTTCGAACATCGTACAAACTTCCAAGTCACATGGTATTACCGAGGGGATAAGTTGACCAGGTAACACAATCTTTTTAAGCTCTTCAACTCTAACCCTGTCCCCAATAAGTGCACATAGGTATTCTTTACGTTAAAATATATAGCACAGCTAACAAATTCTGGACAAATTCTTAGACAATTTTAAATTTTACAAATTTTCGACAATGCCAGATTCGTTTAGAAACAATCATTCATGTTGAAACGTGTACGTAGAACATCAACGAATCAATTAGAAATTTCAAAGTCTTCTTAAATCTGTCCCTCAAGTTGTCAGCCACGTTAGATTCGACTAAGAGCAAAAATCATTTTCTCTTGGATGTATAGTATTTTATAAAGCAAAGTGCATCGATCACGGATGTTTAATTTTTAACTTCGTAATAACTTGACGACTCGAGTCTGGCTCGAGCTGAAATTCTATTCTATGGACGGTACTTCGCGAGAAATCTTTTCCGCGGTGCGAACTTTCTTCGCCTCTTCCTTTACACGTCGCATAGACCTCTGTTATTTACTTCGAAGCTCTAATTCACTTAAACGACGACTCCAGGTTAAACTATTGACCCCGGACCCTTCCACGCGAGATTTCCTATAAATAACCGGCACTTTTTTTTTTTTAATCCGATGAAATGCATTTCTTTTGCATTTTTTCCATCCTCCTTCCAATCGTGGCTACTTTGTTTTATTTTTTTAACGATGTTTGAAGTTTTGGTTGAGTAGAACATGCTATATGTATATCGTTTTTATTCAATTGCGATACAAGTTACACGAAATTATACCAAAATGTAGCTACTATTAATTACGTTAATGAAATTAGTATATATATTAGGCTATCGTTGTTAGATTAGATACCGATGCCACCAATATTACCACATAATTGTTTGTGCAACTGATCCTGTTAATTCTTTATTTAAGAATAAATTTAATAAAATATCTATTGGCTCAAATCCGACATAAATTAAACGATAATACTAAATTATTGTTATCGTACAATAATTAATATTACTACGTAAACGATCGTAATATTAATTATGACACGCTACCCTTAAATGTACAAGATACGTACGTAACTATATGCGTGGCATTAATACGAGTTTATTATTGTTGGATACTATCGATACTGTTATGTAATTGCTTGTCAAATTTATTATGTGAATTTACGCTGTATATATCTTACTATGCTTCGGTTTATTTTATTAAAGCGAAACTGAAATGCAAGAACGAAAGCAACTACAACAGCAGGGTTATAGAGAACGCAATTCTTTGTAACTTACAACGTTCCTTGAACTTGAAAGATCCGATAAACTTGTATTTATCCGGAATATTTTAAACGAAATGATTAATTTGTAATTTAATATTCTTTTTACAACAAGGCCACGTTATTTCCCACACGTCGACTTAATTTATTTCATCTCCAGATAAAACACGGATTTAACCAGAGCATGTAAACGTAAATTAAGATGTAAACCAGTTAACGTCTAGATGCGACGGCTGATAAAAGGAACAATGGAACGAGTCAAGCGTAACGCTTTCGAACATACGTACTTGCCATCGGAACTTCGATTCCGACATTAACTTCTCTCGAATCGACGCAATAACGAGTTTGTCCCGTCGAACCAAGATTTAATAGACTAAGGTCAATTCATTAGTCGAACAGTTTAACTCATTCTGGGCAGATGCTGAATGCCGCGCGATGTTAGAAAATCAATTTTCCAATTCTATCGAGAACAGCATAACTCGGCTGTTGGAACTGCGAACTTCCGAGCACAAGTGTACTAACTGGATCGCGTTGAAAAGCTTTCATTTACGATCTTGCGTATAACGTTAGATGCGTTGTGTAATTGCGACTAATGCTTACAAACTAAAAATAAATGAAAGAATCGCTATTACGAACGATCCTATTTATAATTAATTTATAATTAATCAAGCGGATAGAAGCAAGTAAAACGATATTTGTTTGTGCTTTGGAAAAGAATTTAGAAAATATATCATCACGCGATATTTTGTAAAAAATTGTATTAACTCGCGGTTCGAATCTCTCGTCTTAATCCGCAAGTTGATTCGATTTCGCTTGATTCTATCGTTTCACGGTGGCTTAATTGTAATCCAACGAGCTTCGTTGAAAAATTGTTTCAAATTAAATGCAAATATCACGCGTTGTTTAAGTCTAAACGAGGTTTCAAACGTTCTCTCTTCCTTTCACTGCGTACTTTATTTCTGCAATAAACGTAACAAACGTAGAACTACCACGAAACAAATAGCATCTATTTATTCTACGTATTAACACTATTGTACAAATATTACGTACAAATAGCATCTATCTATTCTACACGAAATCCTAACAAGAAACCTTTAAGTATTCATTAATAATAACAGCTGAACCAGTCAACCTTTAGAAAATATATTAACTTGCTTATGCGAGTTATTGGACGCATGTAACTCGAATAACACAGGATGCATCGTGAAATACGAGCTCAATCACAATGGGGTTGCATCGGAACCGAATAAAAAAGAAAGTTTAGAATATGTTTATTGTGCAAACATTTCTGTTATCTGACCTTGTTTCCAAGTTACAACTGTATTGTGGTAATAAATTTCATTTCGGGCTGCCATAGAGCTTCGTATTTCGTGTCGACTATTTGCGAATGTTCTCATAACGTTCTATGAGGCGTTCCATTCTGTTCTTTTGATGAGGGAGTGCTACGTGTCGAAAATTTCTAATAGCGTCCTCCGGGACTGGTTCAAATAACTCTACCGGCATAAGAAAAGTCGTAACACGGAAATAGGGTGAAGCAGAGTAGAAGTTTACGCAGACTTTCCTTTCTTTATTGTTTTTCTAGCGAGGTGAAATTGCTGGACAACTGAAGTTCGCGAAGCACACTGTACGACCGATTAACGCGAATCCTCCACAGTCAAATCGCGTAGAATTGTCTTTAATCCTTGACAATTTGTTAACGCGAGACTCAAACAGAAAGCGAATCGACGCGACGGTAGAATTACGACTGTAGAATTTTAATTCCACTGTTACTTGAATTCTTTTGAAATTCATTCTGGTGGAATCTCTGTTTTTCGAATATTTTCTACCACGTGTGTTGGTTCTTTGATCTACAACAGCGATAAAAAGTAGCGATATTTATCGACCAAACGACAAAATTATTCGATTAGAAGACATTTAGAAGCATTAGAAAACATGGACAACAATGCATTTGGCAGTTACTTGTTCAGAAAGCTGCTCGATTCGTATCTGTGTGTATGAATACGAGTGTACGTATCATTTAGACACTTTTTACCACGTTGGAAATTGTTTCTTCTAAGATATATTTCATAGTTTTGTAAAATAGTACAACAGAACTTCATTTATCTAAACTCGTTGGGAGACAACCAGTTTGCTGTATATAATTCGAGTTCATATAATAAAAGCTCGCTAATTGTCCTCTCTAATTATAGTATTTCGTTCGCGTAATAGAAGCTCACGTTCGGACAAGCGAATTCAAGCAGCGAAAGTCCAGCTAATCGGACATTGACTAAAATCTAGTTCCAACGAGTCGAGCTCTAGTCTGTAGCTTTGGGACTTTTCTTCGCTTTACGACTTTCCTCGGAGAACTCGTTCGTTAATTATCGCGACGAGTGGAACGATAAACTGCAACAACTTGCCATCGTCGTGGAGAAAACTACTGGTAAAAGCAACGCGTACTAAAAAAGTCGCCCGGTTGATGGAAAAACTTCGAAGCAAATGTCGTTGCTCACGGGCCACCCGATTTATTTCCGGTCAACGGTCGAACATGCAGAATGGTAAAATCGGCAGTGACAGCCGCTTTCTAAATTCGCTGCAATTCCATTTCGAGTTGGAGGCGAAGTTAAGGCGCTTTTGTCCGACGGTGGTTGAATCATGGTCCATGTTCCACGATAGCTTAGAGTGGATCCGCGAATAAAGACAGGTTCGATCAACGTTCATAAACTTACAGTACTTTCGGCCATCTGGAAAATTTCCTACCGATGGTTTCTCCCTTCTTCGGAAAAGTAATTTACCGGCCAAAAGCGTGCAAGGGCGCATACGTTCGCAGCAGTTACTACGTGCCTGGCATTGAAATTTTTATCTTAACTTTTGAGATTTATGACATCTTTTCTTCCGCGAATTGGCAAACGTCCTCTGTTTCGGCGGTGAACGTGGACAATTTTTGGCTGCGCTCGCTCTGGCGGATGTATTGCTTGAAATAAAACACACAGTAAATGTGAAATGACCTAGTAAGAAGATATCCTAAATCTATAATTTGATGGAAGTTCGGTGTATGGCAGTTCTTAAAAATATTTTATCAGCTATTCTTTCAATGAAATTTGTCGATACAGTAGATACATCTGGACTGATATCTCGAAAATCATCATAGCTGGTGGGTTGGTACGTGGTCGAATTTCGTATTTTTAGATGACAAATTTGATTACGTGGATAGGTTCGGAAAAGAAAAAAAAAAACACTTTCGATTAATACGGAAGAAATAACGTTTTTAATTTTTAAAAGATTTGTTGTTAGATATTTATAAATTTTCGTGTTAACTAGTGGGAAGAATTATTGGTTAAATTGAAATATGGAGTGGATATGGAATGATTTAACGAGTCGTCGATTGGTCGTCAATTTTTATGAAAATAAATAGAATTTTATGAAAAATCATGTAGAGAACATATATCTCTTTTTCGTTACCAATCTTTCAAATTCAGAGGAGTGAAAATTGCGTTCAAAGTTGCAGATGGCAAATACAAACCTGTTCAGAACATTACAACACTTTTTAGTAGGTAAAAAATTTGAAAATATTGACATTCTCAAAAATAGCTTAGAAAATTATTTTAAAGAAAAACAAGAGAACTTTTATCGAGACGGAATAATGGCCCTACCAGAAAAATGGGAAGAAGTTGTACAACGAGAGGGGGATTACATTTTTTCATGAAACCGAAAGGTATGTAAACAATTTTAACATATATAACCGCTCGAAAAACGGCACGAACTTACGGGATGACCTAATATTTGTCTAGCATTTGGGAAACTATTATAGTTAAAGAAATAATGCGAAGAATCAAACTTGGGAAGTTGGAAGTTCTCCTAACTTTGTTAGCAACGTTCAAGTTGTTGCTTGAGTGGATATGGTTGTTCTCTTTTCTTCGTAAATAGTTAGCATTGCCTTCTTATCTAGAACATCGTTCCAGGAAGGCGCAAAATTTTCTTTCTGGTTAGAAAGAATCGTCGAACTAATGGAAGTATAGTGTGACTCTGAAACGATATAAAAGATCTTTGGGACAAACTTTTTACTTGTGACGTGATACAGAGCGAAGGTTTCGATTTAAGGTACAATTATTTCAATGTTGGCAGCTTTCTTGGGTAAAACAATTCCGCTTAAATTATTGCTTCGTTATACGAGATGTCACATAAGACTTTTATCAATATAATCGACGTAACGTAATCTATGCGTATGAAACTAGAGACGCGTTTTTATTTAATGCACCTTTTTGTAGAGCCAAAGAGAAGCTCTCTTCTCTCTCTAAGATTCTCCTTGGCGAGATACAGACCACCGCTTAAAAGTATGTGGATAGTTGCTGATTTTTAAAATAATTCAATTACAAATAGATTAATAAATTATCGTTATTTTTCCATAACTCTCGCAAATAACTTTTACGTTAGAAACTTATTACAAATTTTGGGATTATTATTTTTTTCTGGAACAAGGATTCGATATATCTCATGTTACGATAGAAATTACAATTTTAAATAATACGATTAACTAACTAACATTTTCTACGTATTTTTTCCACTCAATCGCTGATAGATTTTTTACTCACAAGCGAAGGTCTAACGTAGAATAGCTATGTGGTAAGAATATTATTTCTTGTTTTAGAAAATTTTCCGTAGTATTGAAAAACTTTGGAATTAACTGAAATATGAGGCGATTTTAAAACGAAGGGGCAAAGTTCTAGGACGAAGTTCGTATTTGTCACAAAGAGAGAATGAAAAAGTTTCCTTTCCGATTATTTGCAAGTTGAAAGTTCCCTTGGGCAACGTGATTCAATTTCGATCGTTGCTCTAATGAATATTCCTACTTGGATAATATTGATTTATATAAGTCTTATCTTAAGAAAATTCAACGTTCCAATTTTTCAAGAGTTCTTTTGTTATTGATAGAATAAATCTGGCATTGTTACAGCGCTATCGTATTTATCGTATTGAAGTGAGCTATAAACGGATGCTGTTACTATTGTCTCGTGCTACAATTACTCCATTTATACGGATAATTGACAGGCGTAATTACTCATTGTTGGTGAAACAATTAGTTCGATATGTTATTTCATTCTACCGATTACAAGGATTTTTCTAATTGAACATGACTTTTAAATTAAAAATACATGAAAATAAATGATAGATATTATTCGTTTGGTTTAAACGGCTTAATTCCACTTGTGTACCAAGGAAGATAAAATAGAAACTTGTTTCCTCACGAAATTGTACATTCACACGTTATTAAATTATTTTCTATTTCATTATATATGTTGATAACTCACTACAAACGAAATATTACGAAACGAATGTACATGTACGTACACATACAATTAGTTTCGATTGTGGTAAATCACCAACACGTGTAATAAATAAAGAAAGTTTTAATAATATGCAAATACAATTTGTTGAAATAACATTCAGTTTAAATTTTACTTTTGTAAAACGAAGATCTACGACGAATCTATATGTAGCCGTGCGAGGATCGCGTAAAACATAAAATTCAATGTATTAAAGGTAATCTTTCACGTAAGATATGAAGGTCTTAAAGTATTACCGTTTTTCAGATCCCCTATTCAGCTGCATTGGGTATATCGTACGGTAAATAAGTCCTTTTATAATAAGAAGTACACGACATTATTCGTTTCGTGCTTTTGTAATTATTAGCCCCATGCGTAGCGAAGAATGTAAAAATATTTTATCTCTAAAATATTCTTTATTCAGATACGATACAATGCCTTCTTGTATTACCATATTCTTTAAATCTTTGTATATTACGAATAATTAATATTACGTTTAAGAGGCGAATTTTTAGAAAATGAGCTCGTAAGACAAAATGATGAATTTATATAACAGTTTATGTCAGAAATTTTTCCAATTATTTAATATTAGACACGTCTGTGGGTATGTGAAACGACAAACGAAATTTCCTCCTGATTAAAAACGTGATATATAATTCGAATTTTCTGTATTCCATAGAAGAGCAATTTTAGAATTCGATACGTTGTCGATCAAATTCCAGATCAGAATTATCTTTCTACGGTGGACAACGTGTCGATTACTGTCACATCGTGTCGCGATTAAAAGCGCAGCATCGTTGTACGATTGTTCCGTTCGGCGCTTAATAAAGCCATTATCTCACAGTTTTCTTGTCGTGGTTAAAATCAAGCATTTTTATCTGACCGCTGGCCTGGTCGAAACGATAAATTTGTCCACCGGCGACGAGCAGCTTGGATTCCTTCCTTTCTCCGCTCCGGCCATTTAATGATCGGTTTTCCACCGGGTGGCTCCATTCGCCGCTTCCTTTTCCATTTGGTTTCATTTTCAACCAGGTGGTTATTATCGTCCCGTAGCCGGAGAATTTATGATGCAGACGTTGCCGAGTATGATTTTGATTAATCGCTATCGTACCAACGACGACGTTTAATTTATGAATAGAATGTCCGTACGCGATGAGACATGTAATTGGAACGAGTGATAGACCGCGTTTAATCAAGAACGAGGGAATGCCGGAGGAAAAATTGAATTTAGTATCTCACGATTTGATTGGTTTACGTGGGATATGTACGTATATGTGTATATGCTAATTAAATCTTCATATGTAATATGCTAGAGTGTAAAGTATCCGAAGTAAAGTGTTCGCAATAGTATTTCATATTTTATACACTGATAAATATATAACAATTTTATACGTCTTATACGTTTGGACGAAACGGATCTTCGTTTAGGTTTCTTCGCTTTTTTAATCACGTTCATGAAAATACGAAATTGCATAAAAATCCGTTATTATGAAAATAATACGTTCAAAGTAACATGCTGGTAATAATACTTAACAGATACAGAGATTTGTAATAAAGTGTATTAGATCGAATGGTAATTACACGAATAGTTGGTAATAGCAAATCAGAAACATATAGAAGACATATAGAATTTCAGAAGTTCCATAAAATATCTGAAAGAACTTTCTGAACATCATGCGATCTATGTAAAATTCGTCTATAAAAAGTTACACGGTTACATTTCCATGTTTATGAGAGAAACGGAGTTGCAGAAAAATGAGTTTTGTTACCTTTTTCTTATTATCTCTTTTTATCCGCAAGCACGAAACATAAATCGTTTCAACTGATAACTTTATTTTACGCATGACTTTTATTATACTCGATTACACATCTACTATATATACGTTCATTTGCACACTGCTGCCTTTTAATAATAATTGAATACACAGGAAAAACGAATGCAACGGTTTCACGTGTACCGTTTAATTAAAATTTGGACAATCATCGATCGAATAACGATATACTATCAATTTTAAATAATATTTGTATGGTATAAAAGTTATTGCCTTATACCGTTTTCATTGTTATTTTACGTTCGTGTATTATACGTTTGTCGATCTGTAAGCACCGTTATATCTTTTATCGATTATCCATGAACTTGGATTACGTAAAACATCCAGTAATCGAATCGTGATTTACGTTCGCTGATAATAATTAGCAAATGATAGTAAAGGATACATAGATAGCTATTGAGTGAATTCCCACGAAATTTCGTGTAGAGGAGACTCGGTGCATTACGTGGAGTTAAGGAGAGATTTTAGATCGGCATATCGATCGGAAACTACGTCATGCAATTTGTTATTTATATTTTATTTTTATTTATTTCCGCCGCGTCACTTCAATTTATCCGTTCCAGATTTTCTAATCGAATTTTGTTAATATATTTTACGGGTACAATTAAGAAAAGATATTATTAAGGTAAATTGTTTGAAGCTTTATTAAAAAATTACAACAAAACTAGAAAGTACGAAGGAAACGGCAACGGTTATTACGCGAGATAAGAATAGATTGACGATCGATAAATGTTAATGCACCATTTTAAAAGCTACACCATTTTTCCCGATAAAAACTGACAATAAGAAATTGGGGATATTTTCCTGCACAGTTCATTTCAATTTTATTTTGTTTCAATAAATTAATCGACTTTTCATATCAATTCAATACACTCATTAATATTTGTTCTATGTATATACATTCATCGCGTTCTATTCTCCTTGTATTTGTATTTATTGTAAAGTTTCAAACGACGTATTTTTATATAATATTTCCCTTACTAATAGCCATAGAACGTTCGTTGATAAAGTTCGAATGGAAAAATTTACGATATTCTGTATAGATGTGTAGACATTTAAATATACAACTAACGTTGTAACATTTCAGGAAATTAACGCGAAACTAGCATATTCAACGCTACTTTCGCTCTGTTAATAAGAAACAATTAATATCATCGAGAAATTGCTCTAAACTTGTTCACACAACTAAGATAATTCTCATAGTTTATACGAGAAAATTATGGATGAGACGCTGGAATCTCGAATTTCATGCATCCACAGTTGTATGTACGGTCGTCTCAAGTTACCTCTGCTTTGTGGGAATTTCAACACCACAGTCTAGGTATCATAGGAACTCGATCTTCATAATTCCAAGGATATGAAAACCGCATCAGAACATCACGGAATCGTATCGATATTGGACTAACGTAATTTTTGGCTCTAAAATTACCTGTATCCAAACCTCGAAAGTCCCAACGCGCTAGTCCCAAAATCCCAGACGGCAGAACCCGTAGAACGCAAATGCTCAGATCCCAGGCCTTGAATTATTGAACTTTGAAACCTCAGGTCTCGAATTATAGAATCCCCAAATCGCAAATTTCACATGAACCGGATCTTGAATCAAAGGACTTCGGATGTCTGATCTTAAATTATAAATTGTAATTCTTAGATCCGAGATCACAGAATTCGTAGACTATTATTCTGTATCATACACGACTGCTATTCTATCATAGAATCTTTCATAGATTTTCGAGCATACAAGTTTCAAACTTCAGATTCTCAATCATAGAAATTTCAAACTGCGGACTTAAACTTCCTGCCCTAGATAGATAGATCTTTGAAATTTGAAATTTAGAACCATAGAACGTATAAATGTACTTAAACCACAGAATCTTTAAATCCTGGACCACGAGTTGTCAAATTTTCAATTTACTATTACAAGAATCTCGGATTACAAATTTCAGATCAAAGAGCATTTCAAACTCTACGTCCTAAATCACTTAATCGTCCTAAAGAACCTATCGATCACGTATCTTTAATCATATGATTGGACTGCGGATTTTTATGCAAATTTATATGTTTACGAATAGATACAGGCAAAGAAATAGCATCTAAATAAACAATTTCTTCACATCTGCTAAAAATTATGAAGACTGTTCTTTGGATATAAATTGGATTCTATGCACTTTCCTGCACTTTCAAATTTCGCGTAAACCCATAGAATCTACGATCTACGTTTAATAATCTTCAAATTTTTTATTTTAGACTATACGCATGTATATAATCCTTGGAATTTCGAGTTCCCAAACTACAAAAATTTTAGCAGGTTTAAATTTTACACGTTCTTCAAGAATTTCATATGCAAACTCTGTGGTCCGAAGATCCACAGTCGTGTTGTTTCTTCACGCGTTTTTTTACAACATTTTTCCCATGAATATCAAGGTTCCGCAATATCAGGTTTGCGGCGTTTGAAGTGCAGAACGCCAGAAGTAAGTCAGAAGGGGTCATACGATTCTGAGTAGGTGCATGAAGTTTGAAATGTGCGGTGTGGATTTTACTGCTTTAGTTCTGTACGTAGAGTTTACGCTACAGTTACAGAATCATAAAGTCCAGCCTCATACTGTCTGAAATTATTGATCTTGTATATAAAACAAAATTTTATATTTTTTTATATTTAAATTGCGATATTAAAAGTTTATATAAATTTTATGTAATTTCTTAATTTTATTTTCATAGCATAACCTTATCGCAATTATATGAAATTACTATTGAACGATACAAAATGCAACGTACTATCCAGAGATGGAAAGAAGTCTCGCGGGACGGTGCAAGAGCAAAAGGTTCTACTGTTCTCTATCGTCCACCGTCACGCGATATTACGATGTTTCGTTTGTATATCTGACATTTTCGACCGATACGCGCGCTTAACTTTACCACTGCGTTGAAAACTGTCTATCAAAAACGATGAATCAAGTACGCATTTCTTTCCATCTCTGTGCATGGATCTAATTAATCGCAATATGTAAATATCATAGCGTTCAAATACTTTTTTTAGCCACTGTATATTACAGACCTGAACTAATCTAAAACATTATTCCTAACAACTCACCAATCTGCATAACACAGAAGCGTCGATCACCATCGACGATTTCCATCAAACCGAGAAACAGGAAAGGAAAGGAAAGGAAAGGAAAGGAAAGGAAAAACCAAATGAAATCCTCGACGAAATGCATTTGGTTTGGTGATCAGTTCGGAAGGTGGAAACGAAAGGAAGCTGGCAATATGTTATTCCCATCAGAGACAAACGTAAAGTCATTCCGTTTCCTCGTTTGCACCTCTGCGACCGCCGCAGGCCTTCGCGAATGATCGATACCCTGTATTTGAATACAGTTTGAATCAAGCCGGATTGCGTCCATTAGATTTACAAAGGTTTCAGACTTGCAAATAGAAGGAGAAAAGGAAGAGGTGGAAAGAAGCAGGCGGTTAGAGCAGTCGGCTCGTGCGATTTATTGGATAGTCAGCACTTCTAACGCGACTCGATAAGCCGGAATCAATGGCCGGGCGAACATAGCTGCTGACCATCCGTCGGTGGATGTCGCTCAACGAAATTCGTTTCCGGAATCGGGATCGATTCGACCGAGAGAACGCCTCTTCCCTCGCTGTTTTCGTTCCTATTGTCGACTAAACAGACCGCATTGAGTCACCTATGTCGCACAATTTACAACATGTTGCAACAATGCTGTTTCTGCACGGTGTACACGACTGGAAATGATTATACCAATTACGAGACAAGAATAGAATGGCGAAGACAAAAGTCCATTTAAAGTGCGAGGAAAAGTCACGTACGCAACCTAAACCATTAAAAGTCGGTAATCCACCGGAAAGTTAAGCTAAATTATGCCGCGCTATGCCAAGTTTAAAAATACTTGCTTCGATAGTACACGGGTATACCGTGTATATATGTAACGCGACTCGCTATCTTTCTGCAATTTGCGGCCACATAACGAAAGATGTTTTCGACTATACTTTCACAGTGTCGAGTGTAAAGCGACGATAAAAAAGTTTCGAAAATACTTTGTTTTCATAGCGGAACCAAGGCCACCTCTCGTAACACAAATAGAATCATACGTTGTTTTTCTTTTTTTCATGAGATTGCAGGGATCTTTACGACAAATTCAAAAACCATATTATACGATATTTTGATTAATTCAATATCAAGTTTACGGGTACGCTTTATTTTAACGCTCGTTCAAACTGTATATCGCCTTCCGCGATACAACATTTTGCTCTTTTGCAGAAGTTTGAACGACCTGTCGTTATTATAGTGGCTGAATGTACAACTCTACATGCTGTAGTAATTCTCTCTCTTTGAAATGTAAGTAATTCCGAAATATGTCAACGAGTGAAATATTATTCCCATTATTGTATATCTAGTTTATTAAGTTAATAAAGATGTCATATAATACGCGTTTTGAATTCGCCGTAAAGTCGCTGCAATCTCACGGACAAAGCATATAGCTCTATTTATGTTATCCGTGGTGATCTTGGTTTTGTTATGGAAACAAAGTATTTCGGAAATTTTTTTTTTTCGCCTGTTTGTAGTACGCCCGATGGTATTAAAATACGGCTCAAAACATTCTTTGTTACGCGGCTGCAGGTGACAGAAAAATATTGAATCGCGTTACACGGGACGTTCTCTACATACGCAACAGTTTACATTGAAATTTAAGCTTATAGTTTATTACATTCAAGTTTTGGTGTCTCGTGTGCTATAATTTTGTGTATTGTATATTTCTGAACTTATCGTAGCACGGCACAGCTTATCTTAGCTGTCCGATGAATCTCCGGCGTAGGCGTCCTCTTATCTGCTAAATTATAGCAAAACCATGAACGTAACTCGGCCCACGATTCGTGGCAATTTTAAGGGAACACCCAACAAATACTCAAATGACAATTTCTTTCGACTGCACGAAGAGGGTGGCTTTTTATTTCTTTTTTTATTATTTTTTAAATTATAACAAAACCTGAACATAACTCGGCCCACGACTCGTGGCAATTTTAAACGCACACCCAACAAATACTCAAATGACAATTTCTTTCGACCGCACAAAGAGGGTGGCTTTTTATTTCTTTTTTTATTATTTTTTAAATTATAGCAAAACCTACACGTAACTCGGCCTTGGACGTACCTCGGCCCACGACTCGTGGCAATTTTAAACGAACACCCAACAAATACTCAAATGGCAATTTCTTTCGACTGCACAAAGAGGGTGGCTTTTTATTTCTTTTTTTATTATTTTTTAAATTATAACAAAACCTGGACGTACCTGGACTCACGACTTGTGGCAATTTTAAACAAACACCCAACAAATACTCAAATGGCAATTTCTTTCGACTGCACAAAGAGGGTGGATTTTTATTTCTTTTTTTATTATTTTTTAAATTATAGTAAAACCTGGACGTACCTCGGCCCACGACTCGTGGCAATTTTAAACGAACACCCAACAAATACTCAAATGGCAATTTCTTTCGACTGCACGAAGAGGTTGGATTTTTATTTCTTTTTTTATTTTTTAAATTATAACAAAACCTGAACGTAACTCGGCCCACGACTCGTGGCAATTTTAAACGAACACCCAACAAATACTCAAATGGCAATTTCTTTCGACTGCACAAAGAGGGTGGCTTTTTATTTCTTTTTTTATTATTTTTTAAATTATAACAAAACCTGGACGTACCTGGACTCACGACTTGTGGCAATTTTAAACAAACACCCAACAAATACTCAAATGGCAATTTCTTTCGACTGCACGAAGAGGGTGGCTTTTTATTTCTTTTTTATAATTTTGTAAATTATAGCAAAACCTGAACGTAATTCGGTCCACGACTCGTGGGAATTTTAAGCGAACACCCAACAAATACTCAAATGGCAATTTCTTCCGAGTGCAGGAAGGGGGGTGGTTTTAGCTTTGACAGGTCGCTGGAGATTCTGTGATTGGTAGTCGCGAGGAAAAAAAAGACGCGGAAAGAGAAAAGCGAATCATTTCGTTCTCGAGGTAAAATGGAGAAAATCCTGCAAGGGAAAAGACAAGTGGTTAACGTTACGTAAAGAGGTTTCTAGACTGGAGAGGTGTTTCCGATTGTAGAAAGACGTACGGAGGATTATTGCATGGTTTTGTTCGGGTCTCTCGAGTGTTGTTGCGTTTCAAGTTAGATCGTTGTAAGTTTGAATTTAGGCTGTTGAGAAGATTATCATTTGTCGAAACGTGATCTTCAATTATTAATCCACTACTGTAGATCGATTATAGTTTTCGAATAGTCGTGAATGGTAATATATTAGTGTCCAAGAAATGTCGGCGATCTTCCAATACCGAGCCTTACGAATTACGCTAAACGAAAGATTCGATCGATCGTAGAATAGAAACATCCAAAACGTTCGAATATTCCGAAGAAACTGCGATTGAGCCATTTTCGATATTACGATTCAAACGTGTCCCGATAATAAATTCACGTAGAACTCGGTTTACTATGTTTGGAAACTTTTAAAAGCTCGACAACTTTAGGAAAAACTCAATCAAATCCAAGAGTATACTTATTCGCATCTAGATGACGATCGCAGAATCTCAGGAGCGTGGCTTTTTGTTCACGGAAATCAAGAGGACAGCGAACGTGACGAACGTCGTAATTTAATATGACACAATGGACGAGCGTTTAGTATAGAAAAAATGTAATTGAACTATGTTTTGTAACTAACAACGATAATTCAACTTTTACTTGCACTTATACCTGCAAGTACCAATTTTAAACTTTTTTCTTCTGTTTTCTTATTTACCTTTCTTATCTACCTCTGTACTCTATATTCTCGCACTTTCGGCTTTCTTTCATGCTTTATCGATATAATATCATCGTAGCCAATATAGCCGGGTATCGTTACAGTGCTAACGCGTTATGCTAATAAAATCCAAAGCGTTTGCAACACAACAGACACAATTTATTCGTAAAAGCGTTCGAATACTTTCACGAGCCTCTGTAGAATCTCTGCAGATGCGATTTCTTCGTAGCAATAGAAAGGTCCGTGGTTTTCGTTGGACGTGAAATTGCATTCGATATCTGAGTAGCGCGCGAGGTTTGTCGATGAGGCGAGACGAATAGGATGAATCGAGGTGAATACCGCCGGGAGGGCCGAGCGTAGGACAGAAAAGATTGCGAGGAGAGCGTTAACAATAAAAATAGAGCGTCGCGCCAACAGGGGGAATCGGGGCTACTGGATAGCGATACGAAAAGTAAGATCGATAACTTCTTTTTAAGATTGAATCGAAGTGACGAGTCATGATACTGTGATAGTGTCCGATCCGGACAACTGGTCAAACGTTTGACGCGAATCTGTCACGGCGAATATGCGAGCGAACGTTCGAGGTCTTCTGGAATAATCAGTTTTCCGGGTTTTACGTCGATGAATCGCGAGTGTTTTAAAGATGGAAAGTTTCTAGAAGTATTGACGTTGTCAGGTCCTTGGAGGTTTGACGAATGGTCGGGTATTTTGTAGTTGGATGTTCGCGATTCGTGTCACAAATACCGGAAAGACATTTGCGTCGTAAGTAGACTAGAAATATTTTTGCGTTTAGGGTAAATCGAAATGTAGTTTCGTATATAAAAATTCAGTGATATTACAGATCATGCGGATTATGCAGAAATAGTAAGCACGATCCTGCGATATATTTCAGCAATTTAAATCGTCATTTGACCCATGCGTTTTCAATGGCAGGTCCGTATAATTTCACAGCAATTGGATACAAATATGTCGCATGAATGCGTAATTGGGTATTTCGAATTATCGACGATAAGAAGTTATCACGCAATCGCTTGTGCGTCTAACCCGGTATTATTAACGCAGCTGTTATTGTCTCGTATCTATTCACACGGAAAATCTATGAAACTTTTAAATACCAAATACCGTTTGTCGGATAACAGATTTTCATGGGTGTTCTATTGATTGAACAGACGATCGTTAAATAAAATAAAATAAAATTTCATCGGCGAGTATTAGTCGATTGGTCTGGCTTACATATCGAATAAAATGAAATATAATTAAAGTATATCATTCAAGAGAGAAGAAGAATAATGAATTTCCTATGAAACAAGATGTCTGGTTTAGTCGTATTTCCGTATGTCGTGAACTGAACTTCCGTTATCGCGGACCATCTAATGCGCGGCATTTAATCGGAAAAACCTGCGTTGGACAAAGCTGCGATGTGAAATTCTATTTAATGCTTTGAAAGTCGGAGTGCTCGGTCTGTTCGTGTCGCGTTAAATCGATAACTTGTTGAGTTCAAAGTTGGAGTGATTTTATAGATACGAATGCTGTGTATTTTATATTTTGTTTTTAAATATATCGATGTAATCAGTTTTGAAATTTTATCGCTTTAAACGGTTCGAGGCTTTAATCGATATCAGAGTTTAAAAAATAGTCGATGCTTGTACCTCTTTCTATTTTGTAGTTCTACGAAAAATTTTGCTACGATTAGCCCAAACTTGCTACGCTTTTATAGCTAGTCGTTACATTAATTGTTGCATTCTAAAGTTGTTTTTTCTGTTCGTAATTAGGCACACGTTGCGTCATTTTACGTTTTATGGAAAGAAAAGTACAATTTACGATAAGGAATACTGTGACTTTACTTTGAGGAATTAATATTACAGTCATAATATACATTGTGAGAGACAGAAATAACATTCTTGATTCACATTATTCTCACTCTCGTGGGATTAATTAATTTTAATTGCCCAATGCAATTAAAGTTCTTCTCTTTCGTCATTACGAGCGATATCTATACTGTTTTACGATGGCCTAAATCTAATTATAAAATGACGATGATACAGTTACACAGACAGATCATACAAGAATGTTTAAAATATTTCTGCTACTGAAACCTTCGCCTTTGCGTGAAAATATTTAAAAGAATTCATTTCTACCATTCTGAATCCATTGCTTTAAATATTCAGTTTCACGTTAAAATAATTAAAGGTATCTACTTTTGATACAGAAAATTCATTACTTTTAAGAAGAAACGTTTCATCTTCTTGCTTGTTTATTATAAGAATAAAGAAGTATAAGGATAAAAAGCTAGAAACACGTATTAATGAATACCAGTGATTTCCTTTTTCTTCTGTTTACGAGAGAACTATATCGAATATTTATAGTTTTATATTATTTTTCTTTTCACAAGGAGAAGAAAAAATCTGACGAGAATAAAATAAAAGGACACGTATCGAAAAATATCAATCGTTTCATTTTTTCCATTCGAGAAGCAATTGCATAAAGTACATACATAGCATATATACCAAACGTTTGCTATATTCAAAAAAAAAAAAAAAAAAAGAAAAAAACGAGGAGAAAGGATATGTGTCAACACCTTTCGCAACCGCTGTATATCGATAAATATCGATGACTTCATTTGTTCCATTTCTAAGGGAGCTACATAAGATACTTACACAATATCCATAAGTAGCTTTGCTCTGCCTCTTCTTGTTTTTTCTTTCTTCTTATACGAACTTCACATTTCAATTTCCAGAGTTCAAGAAGCGCTTTCTTCGCGACGAGCGATATATCCACGTCGTATGCAACCATAAAAATCGATTTTAATAAGTCAATCATAAAAGAACAGGTGGTCGTATTTTCAGGGAAGATTGAAAAGCGGTGGCGAGACTGGAAACCGGTGATCTTCCCAACGAATGCGGTGAATACTAGTAATTTCAACTTTCGTTGAGAATTTCCAAGACTTCGCCTCTCGTTCTAGGAAAGAAATCAGGGACGTCGACTGTCGAAAGTTTGATATCGCATACTTCGATTTCTTAACGATTCTTGCAACTTCATAATTAATGGTTCAACCGTGAATTACTAATTAACGCTCTCTCGCGTATACAGAGTAAGAAATTAAAAGATTTGAGATTAGCGAGAAGAGTCATACTTTCGACATGCCAAATAAATAAAAATAATAAATCATTGATCTCTGTGAAAACGCTGGGTTGCCAGACTTTTATCTTCAATTGTTAGAATTCAATTACTCGCGCTTCTGATTTCATCTTTTATATTTCGAATTTTCACATGGAAATATATATTCCATTGCTTTCAAATACATGTTACGTATGATAAACGTTTAATTAAACGTAACACGAGCAAACAGTTAATCAAAAATAACAACGAACGACGATCGTAAACTTGGAACAACGCAAATGCATAGTTTCACAAATCTTTCGTTCAAATTGTCCCTCTACGTATTTCTCAAAATTTGTATTTCATCAAGTTACAAACGTTTTAACGCACCGTAAACGATGCCAACGTAACTTTGCGACACCAACGTGTTCCTTTTCCAATTACCGCCACGATACGCGACACTTTACAACTCTATACGCATAATGTTAGCGAGCATATCTTATTATATTACTATACCAATTATTAAAGGGGAAAAGGTACAATTAAAGGGTGCAGAACGTAAAAGGTGCTTTATCGTGAAATATTAACTGGCGACAAAAGACGTAAACCCTGCAATTTTCGGGACACGAAACAGAACGAGCAGCGGAACGACGATAGTCAATCTCCATTAGGAGATGAGGTTACAGCGAGGAGAACGATCTTTCTGCTTGAACTTCACGCGTGGAGTTCAAGGTCGTCTCATTAGCAAACCGAAATGGAACGAACGACACTCAAATCGAGAAGAATCATCGTCGAAGGTTTCGGGATTCAGTGGAAACTCGAGCAATTATTTTCTAATCGAGCACGTCAGGCTGAGATTGAATTACAGTAGAACGGTTCGGAATCGTTCGGAGTCGAATCGAATGGCAGATTAACACGAGAACCAAGGAATCGCTCATAATGAATACCTTCGTTTCATAGATTTCTGTGAAATTCTTAATTATATTCTTAAATATAATGGAAAATACAAACGTTCCATTACTCTATCTACATCTAAAAGTATTATCACACAATGAAAGTGGTTTTTACAATGCGGACGGTGCAACACTTACGTACGTTGATAACGACGAAGAATACGTAACAGCTGAAACTTCATAATGTGGGATGGTGTGACGTTAGGGAAAAACGTGGCTGATTGTTTATAAATGTTGTCAGGATATGTTAATGTTGTCAGGGAGTGTCGTGAGCGTTACCAAGGTTTGTTAAGGGGGAAAATAAGCGTGGTAATGCTGTCAGAGTTGAATTAATCGTGTTCGAGAGAAATTCATCGTGTTGCTGTGACGTAGAAATAGTGATAAGCGAATTCGTGAAGTGTGATATTATATTCGATTTTGTGAGAGTGTTACAATATTTTGTTTATCATACTGTCTTTTTTTGTTAATTTATAATAAACATTCCTACAATAATAATATGATTACTTTGCTTCCAAAGGGTTTCGATCGAATCAGAATGAAACATAAATTACGTTTAACCAGGATTCTTGTCGGCTTAATAAATTTCATGACAAATACGTAATTGTTTTTCTCTAAGAATCTGTCAATCTTCGTAAAAAGTACCAACGTTGCGCACAATTTTTATTTATCTACTTTTCCTGTTTATCGAGGAGACTCTTAACGGAAACAGATTATTCTCGAGAAAATGAGAGGAAACAAAAGCTTGACGCGGCCATCGAATAAACCGGCCAAATTTCTTCTATGGTCCGATGAGAAAGTCTCGTACAGAGATTACTTGACTGAGGATAATTAGAATGTAAAATGAAGAGTTCAAGTAAAAAAAGGCACTAAACAGGATTACTCTACTATTTCGTTCGTATTTAATGAAGAAATCGAGAACGAAACCGTCCTGCTTTCCGAGAAAATTACCTTTTACTCGAATCCGTGATCGTGAAAGCTTTCGAACATTTTCAGTTCGAGCACGTCGTAACGCAATTCGAACGTCCGATGCAAAGCCTGCATTTTAAACACACTCGGCTCGTTATAGTATTTTCTTAAGACAACGGGGATTACCCTTTTCGCTAACGAAACTCGCGATGGAAATTCAGACTCGCGAGCTTTTCAGCCGCAATATGAATAAACATATGTTACCACGGGCTGAAAACAAGCATTTTCTCGCAATCTCCGCAGGTAGTTCAGCTTATGAAACGTCAGTCGATGTTGAAACAGCATTGTAAAGACTCGCTGTTCCTGCTTTTAGTTTCGTCGCACGGCGACAGCTCGATACAGAAATTTATACAGAGATGTTCTTCTCTAACCGAATAGAATTTCAAAACTGATAATAGTTGACTATAAACGTATTGTATTCTACACTGTCTGCCCCATTTCCAGTATAAAATCGATTTTTTTTTTAATTTGTCATAAATAACAAAGAAAATTATTATTATCGTGTTTATGACTTACAGTTTTCCATGATATCGCATTGTTTTATCGTTTACTCCTTAACGAGTACAAAATGATTAGAAATTCTCCAAACGTGATCGAATTACAGTGAAACGTACGCAAAAATTCTTAGCACTTACTTATTCCTTAATCTCTAGCTCGATCTCTTAATTATTGGCTTGGCAACTAAGTGATTGCGGATCTTGTCAATACCATCTAATGACAAAATCCGCAACCAGTTAGTTGCCAAGCCAATAATATTCAAGTGGAACGGAATAAAAAGAATCTCTGTTCCGCTGTACAACAATGTAATTCCTGGATTTAGTTGAAATAAAGCAAACAGCCTTAAACGCGCAGCACGACCAACTGTTTTCGCAAACTATTGAAATTGAAACGCGCTATCCGTGTTTGCTCGTATACGTGGTACATAAAACTACAAAGACTGGACGGGCCGTGTTAACGCTGCGAGTACAATTGACGGGTCTGTCATTTCTTTCGTTACGAACCGTTGATCGAATATTAAATAGGCGAACTACAGACAGCTTGTTTTCGAAGGCTCGTTATTTACGAAGTTGCGTTGACGTGGTGCAACGAAAATATTCGCGTACGATTAATCTCGAACGTGAAAACGAATTGCTCTTTAATCGCGTCGAATTAATCGAATCGAATTGAACTTTAACTGCGTCGAACGTTAACATAAAGTTGCCGGATGAGTTGCAATTTTCGAAGTTTCCATATTATCGCCAGTAATTAAGGATTGTTTAACGTGTTTTGCAGGTCAAAGGGAAATTTTTGAACGAGAGGGAATATTTATGAGCTGGTTAGTTTACATAACACGAAAAATAATGTATAGTACGGATATAGAAAATAATGGAAGAACGTAAAACGAAATGGAAAGAGTAAACAAGAGAGGACAATGGAAGGCATAGAAAGGACGGTCAGAAATCGTTACATTAATTTGACAAGATAAAATAAGAGAATATGACCAAATAATTAATACGTAATTGATAAAATGATAGGCTATTGATTTTTCTATAAATAATATTTACAATTTTACGTTTGTATCGATTATATTGTCGCGTATTAAATAGGATTTTGATACTAAATACGACACAATCTTCTTACAACCATTGAAATTTTGTCAATGATTATAACGAACGAGCATTATTGAACACACGATGAGTGCATAGAATCGGAAATCATCATTAAATTCCTTGCACAGGCGTTAAATGTACTAGCACACGCGTTAACCAATATAACGTACCTTTTTCCAATTAAGGTCGAACAAAAAGCCTTTATTCAACTAGTAATTTCTCTCGTTTCGTTAGTTACAGTCTCCGTAGCGGACAGGATTTTTTTTTTTTTTTAATAAAACGAATATGCGTGCTGAAAGACTTGGAATCTATATCCGAATGCCTTTGATCTCGCGAACATATTCCGTCTATCCTGCAATTTTCAATCCTTACGCTGGTACGAGCTACAAGATACCATAGCGGTATACGAAAATCAAACGTTTAAACTTACGAAAGTTATCTCTATAATTTCATTTTCTTCTATCCCGAATTCTTTTTTTTTTTTTTGCGTAATAAAATATTCTATCTCGCTGGTTCTACAATCACGAAGCAACAGCAAACTACGTAGTTGGTAATATTCGAGCTCTCAGAGGAATCTTTTACATCTACAAAACATTGCGAAATCTCTTTAGCATCGAAGCATGAAAGTCGACATATCGGTACACGATGCAACGCATAAAAATTGAAAGCTTATCGTTCGTTTTGTAATTACGCGAAGCAGTGCATTTACGAGAGTCTACACTATTGTGTGCCAGCGTAAAAGAAACAGTCGCGTTCGATCGATCTCGACAAAAACCGGTGACCACCAGTGATTTCTATTAGCCGTTCCACGTGTTTTGCAACGGTCGTTGGTTGAACAAACGACGCGGTTCGCAACGTTGGCCTTTAATAAATATATGCGCAAAAAAACCAATTAAGCGCATACTGGTTACAGCGATGGAAGCACCCTCGTGTAAAAACTAAGCTTCTTAGAGGGCTAGTCGGCTTTGTTCTACGATTATTGGATTACTTGTGCCGTGTACCACCCATGGCCCAGACCATCCGTATTCATACGTGGCTGATCGTACGTCGAGTTATTCTCCTCGTTGTCGCTTTCCTTCGCTTGTTCTTCCACCCACGTGAATGGCGATTATCGTACTATCGAAACGAGGCTTTGGTAGAGATTCGGAAATTCATCGACGTTCAGCTGACTGATTTTTCGACTTTCATCGTTTCGCGAACGCTCGCACGACGATTTATCGATTAATAATTGGGCCGTGAATCTTGATGCGTTTATGGGAAACTCGAAGCAGCGAAAATACACGGAACGGATATAATATGCAAAAATATGTAAAATATTCAAAGTAACGTGTTCGTTGTAACGTTAAAAATGGAAAACCTCGAATTAAATTGCAAATGTAAAGATAGTACACGGATGATCGCTTCATATTGGGATTAAATTTCCAACTGAAATTATAATTCACGTTGAATCGTCTAAGTGGAATACGTTGCATTGAATTCCCTACGTGCAATACGTTACATTGAATTATCTTGCTATAATAGTTCGATGTGCTATAATAGGAATGGATGAAAATTATCTATAGTGAAAGCTCGCTATTGATTGCTTAGAGTAGCAGCCTCTAGGGTTATCTCTCCAACACGTATCTTATGGGACACGATCAATTGGAGACAGTCGTTCACCTGTGACATACACTATCATCGATAGCTTTAACAGAAAAGGCAAAGAATATTTTACGTTCAGAGATAAACATAGAAATAAGAAAATAACATAGAATATTCGAATTGCGAACACGAATTCGACCATGCGAATTTGTAATTTCCGTTCTGTTCAAATAGCAGATAGATCACTCGGCCACGATAACGATCTAATTAGTTAAAATTTCTTGCAATCTTAGAATCAGATTTTACGATAAAGCGTAAGAATCATATTTCACAGAAAATAGCAGCGGACCTCAATTCGCAGCTTTTCGCACGTTTTATGAAACTTACGGAATATAATATCGATCGGTCGATAGAGAAGATTAAGCAAATCATCTGCAAATAATTTTCTATTCTAGTTAGCTCTCTCAGATAAAATGACAAATAATTTAGATTGCTAGTTATCGGTGCTAGTTTCGAGTTGTCTATCGTAATGATAATCTAACATGTGCGCCGGAAGTGGTACCGTTTCATTAATAATATAAATCATACGCTGCAAATTGTCGTCGTCCTTGGTCTACAAGTCGATAATACATTCTAATCGGAAGCTGAAGCACACGCGAACTTCCGTGCATTGCGGTTTCCACGTGCTACAATAACTCTATCTGCTTCTCGATGGGTTGGCCACACAACAGTGTTCCGTTATTAAGTTCGGCGAATTATATTATGAGATCGATAATACACCGTCTGTTATTATGGACTAGATAACGAAGCAATTATATCGTATAGAAGAAAGTAGATTTGATGTTTGAAACGATACGCAATTAGCGATATTGCATTGGTCCAGTCGATGGTCGATGCACGTGATGCAGGTTGGTTGGTTCACGGAGCAGCAAGTTGTTTTCTCGAAATATTGCGAGGAGAATCGCGCGAATCCTTATGTTTTCATGGATAAACAGAAAAGCATTTCAAGACTATGACACTATGTCTAATGATATTTAGTATTTATAAATACTTGATTTCATAATACACAGGGTGTACAAAAAAAGTTGGGAAGGAATTAGTACTCGTAAAAACAAGCAAGAAAATCTGAGTAAAGCATCAGTTTCGGAATTACGAGACGTTTAATGCATAAAAGTAGAGCGTATAATAAAACAGTTGCTTCGTTGGATGAGGAAACTGCTGCCAAGAGATAAGAGAAATGCCGGAGGACGTATTGAACATACACCGCAATGGTAATGTTCTTACTGATAAAATACCTTGTAACTCGAAAGCTAGTGGCTTTTGAACCCATGTCGAGACATTTTTGTTGCTTCTAACCAGTGCTATGCGCTCCCAAAGTTTCTGTCCAATTTTTTTTATACACGCTATATATATATGTAGTTCATGATTCATTTATATTTTAAATAATTAATATTCCCCCAAATATATTGTCTAACTTTTCTAAGTCTTCCAACAAAGGAAAGATTCTTTTCTGTCCTTTTAATTCAAATCTCTATGCAAACTAATATTCACGAATCATGCAAATCGCAATCTCAAAATAAGAGCGTTACTTGAGCACTCGCGTTTTCAAGGGAAAAGAACAAGCGATCTGAATGTTAAGAAATTTTCGATACAATTCAGCGGCACCGATCTGATATGAAATTCAAATGCGCTTTGTGTAAACGCTCGTATCTGTCGTTATTCATGGTTTTCCTGAGACAGTTTATTTCTGAATTAGTTAAAGCTATATCTACACATGTCTCGCTACTATTGGAAAATCTAGGTTAGTAGACTTTCTTTTAAACTTACTACGTACTCGTTATTTAGTCATACAGAAGTACAAAAGATTCAATTTGCATTTTAATTTGATCTAATTTCCAGACGCTGTATAGACGAAGATGTTTATTACTTTTGTCGATCTCTTGAAACTTCGTCTAAACCTTCCATGTAGAATTTAGGTGTATCGCGTTTCTATTTCGAACGTTTAAACGATCTGTAGCTACGACGAAAGTGGAATTTTTTTAATAAATTAAAGGAAACAGTTGTTGAATGAGTATTTGACTTTTACTTATACATATTAGGTTGTCCGGAAAGTCTGTTTCTTTTACAACACGTCTTTTACAACAACGCATTTCTATACAAACATGAAACCTAAACTATCGAACGTTGTGATCTTTAGTTTGACAGAACAAAATGGATCATACGTAATTCGATAAAATAATATAAAACGGAAAATGCGTCCATTATTTCCTTATAAAACGAAAGACACTTTTCGGACGACCTGATGCATATACTTCGATTACATACGTGCATTTATCCATATCGTGTCTCAGATATTTTAAATAACGGCGTTGTTAAATTCTAAACAAATTGTTGTGTACATTTTACGCACACTTTATTTCTATTTTTAGCCCCTACGTTCTATAAGGTAGAAGTATCGATACGTTAAAGAAAGCAGTCTCCAAAGAATGCTGTATTTTTGTACTATATTTATTACATGCACATTGTATATTTTAATTTACCAGATAAAGTAAATAATACCTAGATAAATATAACACTAGCATAATACGTTCTTTGCCTATTCATTACGGAACAATAGAAAATTATAATACTGAAATGGAAAGTAAGGAAGCAAAAGGAGGAAGCACAGTAAGATCTTTATTAAGGGGAATATGTAATGTTGAATAACAAGACTGTTATTTAAAATTTAAAACGATTATCTCGCATCTAAGATTCTCTTTGAGGTTGTTCTTCCGTGAATTATACATCTTACACGCACAAAGTGCTAGAAAAAGAGTCAATTCTCGCGTAACCAAGGATATCCTTATATACTAGGATAAGGTGTATAAGGAACAAGGTGGTGCTCCGTCAAAGGCTTTTAGCTTGCAAAAAGATACTCTATTATAACAGTAGCTTTCATCTTCGATAAATTAAAAAAGGTAATATCGTGATCAGAGGTAGCTTAATTATTACGGAAAGTTACGAAACTATTTAACCTTCGGAGAGAAAACGAACAAGACCGAATTGAAATTCATTAAATGTATATAAGAAAAGGACGAAGTAATGTCCAAACGTATAATCGTATAATTATTTCTGATCTTTTGATCAAAGCAACTTTGAAAAATTAACGAATAATGTAAGGTAGGTTAGAAGAACCTGTCACAATGAAGCGCGCCATACATTTCTCCTCATTGTACATCATCTTACTATTTATTGACTGATTATTTCATTTCAATTTTACTATTTTAGTAAGAATATTTAATTAGCAAGAAAATAAGAAGAGTCGGGATCATGGAACACAGTGGTACTTGTACACTATACATCATCTTATTATTTATTGATTGATTATTTCATTTCAATATTATTATTTTAATAGCAATATTTAATTAGCAGGAAAATAAAAAGAGTTAGGATCATGGAACACAGTGGTACTTGTACACTGTACATCATCTTATTATTTATTGACTGATTATTTCATTTCAATATTATTATTTTAATAGGAATATTTAATTAGCAAGAAAATAAGAAGAGTCGGGATCATGGAACACAGTGGTACTTGTACCAAGGAGTACGATGAATTTATGAAGAATTTATATTCGAATTTCTACGAAATAGTTAAAATATTTTACGCGTAAACTAGGCAAGAATTTATGTAATAACCGCGTTATACGGATAACCACGCGAAAGACGTGGTTTCTTATCGGATGTCTACGACGTTGTCTCGATGGAACTCTACAAGTTCGACAAGTTCGGTGACATTTCGGGAAATAAGATTGCGTTTATGAAGTCTTCGAAGCGTGGACATTCTTTTAACAAAGAACGTTGATACGTGGAAACACAAAATGCGGAAAGCTCGCATCTGCATCCAAGTTTTCATTCGCTTTGTGAAACCTTGAAAACACGCTTGCCCCACGACATGACGGATTTTCAATGTGTATATCGATTCGTATCTGAAAGAATTCGATTTCTTTGTTCTTGTGAATAAAGTTATCTCGCGATGTTACGTCGTGTAAAATAAATTTGAACGAGACGAATTTCGCTTGGGAATATTTTGTGAATTTATCAGAACGATCTGAACTTTCAGGAAGATTAATTCGGCTGAATATGATTTTTACTAGTTTATTAATCGAGAAACTTTTCGAAAAATAGGGCACATAGGCCTATGGGAAATATATATACGCCAAGTGTATTTTCTAGTCAAATAGTTAAATTGTTATGAAGTTCCTATTTATTTTGTACAAAAGAAGATAAAATAAAAAGGACAAAGTTGGTTAAACAACTATTAGTTCGATATTGGTTCTTTTATAGTTAGTTACCAATTCGAACGTTGCTAATATTAAAAAAATTGTATAGAACTAAAACTTCCGATGCAATTTTATCTTATAGAATTTTTTCGTAGACAACTTTTCAATTAATAGATCTATAAAAAGTCATATTTAATAAATTTAATCTTGTTCAAAGTTCAAACTTTTTGCGGTTTAATAGTTTATCAAAGGTTTATTAAATGCTTTGAGAGTTGATCCATGAATATTCGAGAGCTGCTTGAATATATTAAGATATAATAAAACGTTCTTGTACTATTTTCTTAACAGCCGAGAATGATTCAACATATTCTAAGATCGGAAGAGTACTTTAATATTCTAACGTGTAATATTTTCTGAATTTCAAATATTTTCATTGAACAAGTTTTTTTAGGATATTGCTAGTCAATATATACTCGAGACGAAATCTTTTCAACTTCTTTCTGAATACGATAAGAGAATTAACTTAGAACTTCAAGATTTTATTAGAAGAGTTGGATAGAATTGGAAAATATTTATCATATTTCCACATATACGTAGATACTATCTATACAAAAATTTTACCACGATATATTAAAAATCCTGTGATCAATTTCGTAATACTTACTCTATTATAGTAAAATTTCATAAATAAAATAGCACTTCGAAGATTAATTTATCCATTTTAGTGAACATTTTTAGCGAAGGACTACTTTACCAAGATATTTAAAAATTCTTTTCATATATCATCTAAAATATCCATCTAAAATATCAATCCACCAATTATATTTAACATTTTCGATAAATGGCTATCTAATTAAAAGTATAAGCTAACTGGAATTTCTTATTCTATCATCCACGCAGTTTCCAATACTTCCCTTCTTACGGACGAATAATTACTACACAGCCAATTTACGTTACTTCCATTACTTGTAGCGCATCCTTTTGTACCCACTAATGGATACTATCGGCCGATGAAAATCAAACTTTCAACGAAAGCGTGTCCAGTGTCTCTTTTACCAAAGTAGTTACAGCAACTTCCTGTAGTGTAACGAAGCACGAACCTAATTATGGTTAATATCTCTATTAACGTCAGGAGGTTCGATCAGATCGTTCGGGTAACATTCGTTTCGCTTTCATGTTCCGGAACTCGCATGTTTTCGTAAACTTCCGCTTATAATACAGACATAGTATCGAACAGATGCCAGCGAAACTGCGATCAAAGTGACAAAATAAATCTCAAGATGGATACCAGATGGATACAGTCGTAAAATGATCGAGCTAATTCAGAGCAATTTGATGCTTGATACGATCATTAAAGACAGCGGCTGTATCTCGTTGCATCGTACGTTTATCAAAACGTGTTGTCGGGAAAAGTTCATAATCTTGTTTTATCTATGTCAGATCTCTTTAAACTTTGATCTTTTGTTGTACAATTTTTCGTAGCTTTCTAAATATTCAATTTCGAATTGTCCTCGCTCACACACCCAATAAAGAGATAACACATTCGATGAAATCATTCAGTTTTTCCTCTTGTCTATAGTTACACATCGTTATATTTCCATCGTATCTTATTGTTTTAGAAGAACAGTCAATCGCGACAGAAAAGGTATTTCCTCTTAACGAGTCGATCTTTTTCTCCGATTTTCTACGATTTTCTACGAATATCTTAAGAAATATTCCATTCCTTAGATTTGTACAGAGCCAATAAAACGCGGCGAAAATATAACTTTAGATCGTTCAAATTAAGATATCAATTTTCACACTGTAATTTATTCTTCGACGTTCATTTCTTCTTCTAACGCAAATGCTTCCGGGGATAGTTAAGATCGTTTGATATCAACTTGCTTCGCATACGAACGTCACCACCGTCTTATGGAACGTTCTATTCCCTTCGAGGAGATATCCCAATTTCGTAGAATCGTTGTCTAATTTCCATTGTTGAATCTATTTTTGCAAGCAAATTACATCGCCTTCCAGCCAAACGTTTATCGTTACTTTACGGAGTTACTTTACAGAGAAATAAGGAATTTCGAAGGAATCCTCGTTCCACCCTAGAAAATGGGTTTTTAAAGTAATTTCGAAGAACGAGAAACAGAAATATACCGGTAGCAACACGGGATGTGACTTTAACTTCATTACCAACTTAAGTATTCGTTGCTTAAACGGACTGTAATTTGTTTCGACAACCGAGATATACATTGTCCTTGGTAATAAGACGATGGAAATTTGTTCAAGTGTCAAAGTAAAACAGTAACCTGCAGGGAAATAAATTGAAGAACTGTTTTGCTCACTGGAAACAACAGAATTTGATACGCGGTATTTCTACAATATTAAACGCAAGGCTCGTGCCCGAGAATTTCCATAAAGATACGTGGGGCTCTGTTGTACTAAGCAATCTCAATTTATTTTTGTATTTACAGAGGAACACGCCTAACGTTTATTCCCGATACCCTTATCCGCTGAAACAGAATCCTGGATACATTTATAAATGGACGTCGAATAACCTACGATCTATATCTTCGATTATAATATATTAATATACATACTGTTACTAACGACGATCTTTGAAACTTTTCCACTGTTATGCAACGTCTTTGATTCGATGTTTTTTCACGAGAGTCATTAGGATTTGCAGAATGTTAGTTAGAAGAGTTGGACGCTGACTTGAAAAATTCAAGATCGTGGACTTTTTGTTTTCATTACAGAAAATTAATGGAGAAAAAGATCGCAAGCTGTTGTCATCGATGATAACGTTTTAAGAAATGTTAGGAAAAAAGATGAGCGAAAAATAGCAAGAGAAACGACGTTTCAGATGGAAGTCATCCATCCTGCTATTATCCATCATTTGGTTCAAATAGGAAAAATGAAAGAAGTAGACAAATGGATCGTGCACGGGTTCGATAATATAGCGAAGCTTAGAAATATGGAAATAACCACCTTCGTTCGAAGAAATAAACAGGATACATTTTTATTTGTGACGGATTTGACGGATCTCGTACGAAAATCGGGAACGTTGGAGAATAGAACGCCTAGATAAAGATGAAAAATGCAGTATGTGTCAAAATCACTGCTTTCTTCTATTTAGATAGTCATCTGCATAGATTATCCATTATAATTTTCTACAACGTGTAAATGCAGTTGGACCAAAAGTTTGCTGTGAATTAATAGATGAAATTTATAGGTGAAATTAACTGAAGATTTATGCATATACATATATCATATGAATATCGTGATTGAAAAATATGAGTCGTATTTTTTATCTTTCGTACAAGAGCAGCTTTGAAATTCGATATATTGTCAACGTCATTTTAGAATTGCACGTCAACCGTGTATGGTTATTAACGACAAGAACAGATCATTTCGTCTATTGTTTTGGTTCCTGTAATGAATTGAAGCAGATTACGAATATTTCGACCTACTGTACAAAGTTAAATAATTTTTTAATAATTTTGAATCCTTGTATTAAAAACATAACATTTCTCGTAAGAAAACTGATTTCCCTCCGAACGTATTTTTCAGTCCATTTTTGTTTACATTTCAAACACATGATAATTTCGAAGTGAATATAACGATTCGACCAACAAACACGACGTAAAACAAGATCTTCCGAATAAATCTGCAACGATTTCCCTCATTTCCTATAGCTGCTTTTAATTTTTCTTACAGGAAGCCCTAAATTTCCTCCTAATCGATATTCCAAGAAACAATCATTCCATCAAATTAAATTCTGATATTCGATATTCCATCCTTGGGGACGAGTTTTCTTAAACTTTCCGATCCTGCGTTCCCCTTACTTTATACGCGATCTATTCCGAAACTTTCACACGTAGTCAAACTAAATATACAGAATGTCGGATTGCGCATGTCGTAATCGTTCGTTAGAGCGATCTAATCAGTTTATGGTAATTCCACTTGAACGAAATTCCACTTGCGAGCAGAGGTAAATCGCGAGGTCTGACGATGACGAGTAGACGGGAATAAAGCTCCTTGCTACAATGCTATCCGCGGTGCCGAGCGTTAACGACTATTAAGCATCTAATAGTTTGTACGAAGTAGCTGGCTTTACATAGCGATCTCGTAACGAGTGTTTCCGCTCTTATCTTGGCCACGTCGCGTCGTTCGTTGAAACTTTACCTTTAGCCTGATTCGCTTTATGTTCGAAATTCTCTGGCAGTGTATTTCCCTAGATTTATAGCGGACCGTTGTTGTGCGTAGCTGAAATTCTGCTGAAAGCTCGCCTCTAATTACGAACGAAGGTCGAGATATAGCGATATATCTGACTAGTGTTTCACTGTTACTTGTGAATAGTAAATTGCCATTTGTCGTGTAACGCAGTGGTGTTTAGCAATACGTGAAATCGTGCAGTGAATAATAGTTTGGTGTACTAAACCCTTAACGTCTGTGTGAGACGAGCACAGCCAACCAACTATTTTTCTACTACGTATAAAACTTCGGTTTTCCGTATTTCAGCCGCCTATTTTGTTTAACTCTGCGAAACAAAGGATAGAGAAGATCTATGGAATTGTATAGGATAAGCATCGATCAAGTGTTTTGGCAGTAAAATTTAAGGAATGTTGAAAACTGCAGTTAACCAGAAATCACTTTGATCTGTGAACGACTCATTTATACAAACGCTCGTTTCTTGTCATTTTCACAGATAAAGTTTAATTTATTGTAATTTATATATTCCTTTTAAATGACGTCTTGCGTTAATTAATAACACATTAATTTTGTGTTGATGTGCAACATTGTTTAATACACGTGTCTTTATAGAAGAAATCATAGTCCTTACCGTACTACGATAAAATCTTACGCTTCCGTTACCTTTGGTGAGAAAATAATTTTCTTCGTAAGAAAAAATCGATAATTTTCTCTAGGTTTCCTTCCTTGGCTACCTAGCTGGCGCCAGTATTCCTATCAAAGTTTCTGTGCTTGAAGAGTCTCGACAGTAGTTCATGTCGGTAAATTATCAGCTGCCGGACGTCTGACCATGTCTTACCGCTTCTACTAACGTTGCACATTCCTTTAATGTTTGCATTACATGGAACCCAATGTCGAAAGAAATTTGAAAAAATCGCCATCAACGATGATTTATACCGCTATTTACGTTGGAAAAATATTAGAGAAATTCAACGATTACAAAAATTAAGTTGTAGCAGCAAAAGATTTGTATAACATTCTATGCTTAATTTGATGTCATAAACATCATGAAATATGTAGATAAATATGTTATTTCTTATAAATATTTTTTATGGATATCTCGCTCGTTGTAGTTATTTTAATCTACACTCGGAAAAATAAAAAATTACGCGCGTACCAATTCGATAAAACTCTTAATTTCGGAATAGCACAGAATATTATTGGTGTTAATTACGTTTGGGAAATGACGTGAATAGAGATGAAGCGGCGAACGAGACCAAATCAAACGTGAAAATTGTTCAAGAGGGAAATATGAAAGGAGCCAATAGTCGTGGAGCAATTTTAATAAAAGTCACATCGACCATCAACGACGAGTCTCATTTACGGGTTCCGAAGTTTTGAAGTATTCGCCTCGGCTTTTCTTTACGAAACCTTGGCGAACACCAAGGCTGCAATAATCAGATTCTTGAGAGGGTTCCTGTCACCACTCAAGGAATAACCACCTACGTACACAAAGAAGGAACAACCTCAGCCTACATCTCGTTGCACGTCCAATAATATTACTTCAAAGTAGCCTTTACTATCGCCTTTGTAAATTTCAAGCACGAACAAATTATAAGATATAATTCTCGCATGAAATAATCACGTATTATGTACATTATCAGCACATTTGTTACCAGCCATGATTTAACTTTAAGCTTAAAAGATAGAAAATCTCAGACAGTTATCGTTTATAATAAAAATATACTTAAATGAACGAAGATATATTATTAAATATATTGTACGAGGAAACGTGAAACGCTTTTTGCTTATTCGTTATTCGAATAACTCAATAACCAAAGCGTCGAACACTATGATAGTTCACTTAGCAATATCAAATATCATTTGGTGCATCATGTGACTCACACAGTTTGCTTATCCAGTTGGTAATGCACATGGTACGTGAGTGTACGCGATATTCGCCATACTAATTGCACACGGATACATAAACCTCTGCAATATCAAACTCTACCCATTTGCATCGAATATAATAGTGCATAGTGCATGTTATGGCGCGTATACGCGAGCGAGCGGTGCGTATCTGCCAAGGGGCATACTAGGAAAGTCATATACGTTTGTTTGCGTATTGTAGATCAAATGTGCCTGTATCGTGGAACGTATCACGTTGCGATATCACGAATCGCGAATGTACGGAAGTACGAGAGCTTGTACAGCTTTCAATAGCATTAATAACGCGTCGTGTTGCAAGGTTCACCAATGTATCTATCTTACAGGACGAGTCCTTTCTTCGACAGAAAACGTAGTAGATTGGGGTTAGGTGTTTGAGATGATTTAAGATCGTTTGAAGAATTTATGTGATTGAAGAATGTGATATTATTAGATCGATGATTAGATCTTCGAGATTTCAATTTCAACTTGCTTTTGTGAAACTTTATTTCGCGTTAAGGATATTTGCAATAATAAAATTTCATTTCCATTGTCAGGCGATAGGTATATGAAAAAGTTCTGACAACGTTACAAATTATAATTACGCGGAAAATTAGCTTAGATTCTAACCGATAACTACTCTCCATGACTAACTATTCTTAAAAAAAAAAAGATTATAAGTTAAATGAAAGTACGGTGAGAAGTGCGAATAAAAATGACGGAGGAACAATTACTCGTAAGAGGTTGATAATTTTCCTATTTTTATTCTTATGCAATTAATCTTTTCCATTATGTCAATGTACTTCGGTTTAAAGTAATTAGTTACTACGATGATAATTGATACTACTTTGATAATCTGAAATTACCTTCGAACAATGTCCGTGCAAATAAGATTAAGATTGGGAAAGAAACGCACGAAATCCTAGAAAAAGAACAAAAGCGGAACGATCTGCTGGTAACAAGCCGCTTTATAGCTCTTAGAGGAATTACGCGATGTTTATTGCCATTCATTTCCATGCCTTTTCCTCGTTCTGGTTCTTATCTTATTAGTGCCGTCATTCCTTAACGAACGAGAACGAGAAGAAGGAAAAATTACTATGTAAACAACAAGGGCTTAATGGATTCCATCGTCTCGGAGATGAGGAAACTTCAAGTGCAATTAACGTGTTACCGTGAGAGATCCTTTAAGTTTTTCCAAGTACGTTGTACCTCGTGCGTTTCCTCGATAAGTCATTTTACTGATTTCCCAATGTTTCTCACGGACTTTATAATCATTTTTCATTGGTACACGAAGTTTTCGGCAACGTTTCTTCGTTACCATTAAGAAATTTATTTTGCAATTTGAATTGTTCGTTTTCGAAAATGACAGTAACAAGTAACAATAAGTTGCAGATGCGTCAACGATATTTGCATTTTTGGTTTAGTTTAAACTTGCTATTTTTATTTCTTTCTTAAAGGAAAGGATTATGTGCTTTATGGCTGTGGCAGATTGTTACTCTCGTCTAATTTTTCATCTAATAAACATATTTAACCACGCTTCTCTTTGCCTTCGTTTCATATTCCATTTTGCATTATAAATTGCAAAATCATCAATTTATTACAAGAATTCGTCATTTTCTGGATAATGTACGAAATATAAAGTTGTCACGCTTTATAATATGTAACTGTTTGTAGGACTACGGTTCGTTTGCAGAGGAAACAACGTAGGTACACGTCGTTTGCGGGTGTTTTGGAAAAGCAAACAGGATCGGTTGTAGAAATTTTATCGCATTTCGTTGTTGAAATGTCGTTTGCGTGGTGATTGCGTATTTGTAGGATAGAATCGTGTTTCGATGGAGTAAATTTCGCAATTGGTAGTTACCGCGGTTGTTATTGACTGAAGCGATTATTTTAATAACCGCAAGCTTGTTATCTGTTCAGAGAGATTTTATTTCGTTCTATATTATACACACGAATTGTTTTTTCGAAGCTACAAAAATACTAATATTTTTGACAGGGAGAGAAATTAAAAGAATTGAAATTAACAAAAACTGAAAGATTAAAATTTCAGTGGATATTTGTTTCAAATATTACAAAGATTACTCTAACAATAGGTACTTTGAATGTTTCAAACATTTTTGCTTATTATGTGCATTTTTATATTTTTAAATTTCCTATAAACAACTGCGATCTAGCTATGGGAGTTTCGCGAAAGAATTATTTGTTAAAATCCTTTCGTTTGTAAAGAAGAAACGTTACCATTAAATCGTTGATTCGTTCGAAGTAAACTATCACGCGAACAGCCAATTTCAGCTGCATCCTTTGTGCTCTAAGTAAATAGTTAACACAACCATCTTACACAGCTTCCACTTTAATGTCTTTCAACGCGATAACAGGTGTTTGCTTTTTATCTCTTCTATCTTTACACTCCCACACTGATTTTCTTGCGCGTATAATCATTACAAAATTTTTTAAGCGAAACAAGCTTCAACCGCCAATTATCTGGAAACAATGGGAGTAAGAACGAGAAAAGAACTCACAGAACAAATGAAACGAAAAAGACCAGTAATTCTTCGCGATATCATTAATACGTTATCGATTAGATGACTCGCGCGAAGAACGCTGGACGCAATTGTTTTTGTTCGCTACAATTCCTCAGGTTGCGCCAATTTTCTTCGCGGAAGATGGAAGGAAAGTCACGCGGAAAATGCAGACAAACTGAATGCACGTCGATAAGTAACAAAGACAGCTAAAATTCGCTCGAGTGTAATAAGTTCAGCGTTTCTTCGCTGTGTTTGGCACTTGTCCGAATCAGAGGAACAACTAGATACGTATGCGTGCAATATGGGTTTCTTGGATGACCCAATTACGGTATTTTCATCTTCTAATGAATTTATTTACGCTTAGGAAGCATTGCTTGAGAAATAGCTTTTAAGAGAAACATTGAGATCTGGCATTGATGAAAGTTTTGTGTTTAAAAATTTATCGGAAAAGAATTTCTCTTCCTTTCGTATATCAATTTTTAATCTTAAAAATTATCTTGTTTAGACTGTGAATAAAGTCTGATTTGTCGTTAAATTGAGACGAATATTGCACTATATATTTTTTAAAATTTCGCGTAACTTGAAAATTTCAGATTTTAAATGTAAATTGTTACATCTGTCGTTGGTCTGTACTTACAGGTGGAGGTGTATATAGAAATAATTTCTTACGATCTCTAGTAATAGAAATAATGTCATCACACTTCGACTATGTTTAAAATATCGCCGCTACTAAGATAGTCAATAAGGTATTCATACGTGAAATGTTAAGTGAAAGAACGCATGCCAAGAAAAGTTGCCTTTATGTCGTGTAACAGTCTACTTCGGATCATATGATTTCTGCGTGTAACAGAACGCGAGTCTCACGTTGTCTCCATATTTCATGGTTTCATGGGATAATTTTGACTTTTATTATAGCACGTGTTCTGAACAAGGCGAGAAAAGAGCCACTCAAATACCAAATATTCATGAAAAGTTAAAACGTCAAGTCAAAGGTTCTGGAGCTGCTCCTCGTTTCAAAGCTCTTCTATGTAAATTCTCTGGTCGCGTAAACGAACTGAAGAAGGATCTTATAGGTCACACGAAATGTCAGCTACTCATCGTGCATATTATGGAATCTGTGAGATTTGTTTTTTCCAACGATCAGTTTGATCGAATACTTTTTGCTACTTTCAATTAAGACACAGGGTAGGCTTTTCCCCGAAACTGTAGATTCTTTGCATCGCTATGAAAATATCCGATGCAAGTTTTTTAATTTTTGTGTTTGTTTTTTAATCTTTGTCTTTTGTATTTTATTATTTCACCGTTTATGAATTATCCGTCGTGATTTGTCTGATTAGGGGAAGCATCTTGATGAAAACAATTTAATAACTGCTTTCTTGTCGGTTTTTGAGGAAAACGGAAACGATTTAATAAATCTGATGCATTTTTGAAAGAATAATAAAACTACGATTAAGCTCGAATTAGAAAGCGCGTTTCTCTCGTTTCAACGGTTCCGTATATCAGACGCAAAAAATGAAAAAGGAAGAGAACTTAATACCGTAATGGAGCGTAGAAATATATCGTGTAATATATGAAATATAGATACTGTGAAAACCGATGAATTAAAATTTAAATACGAGCTACTCAAATTAACAAATTGTAGTTTTTAATAATGTCCCAATTTCATTGAAATTTTACTTTCTAATTTATGAAGTTGATTAATATGGCTTGCGTGCATGCCGCATATTAACAAGCAGTCGTTTAATATTCCATCTACCAATAAACATAAAAAATGGAAAAAATGTAATCCTACAATAAAGGCAATATTATACGAAACTCGCGACTATCTTATGCAAATTAATTTTTACAAATTTATTCGCTGATTCTTTCGCAGGATTTAAGTTTCCTTGAACCAACAGATGGTCTGGTTCGAATGTTTGTACGAAACGGAATATCTTAAAATTTCTTTTTCTTAAACCCAAGCATTCTACTGCCAAACGAGAAATTTCACCGCACTGCAACATCGTGCAATATACCTCGCAAGGGTTAGGAGTACAATGCACTCCACTCTGTTTGACCTAAATTCGCGACTTCGAACGAAAGCGTAAATATGCTGGTCAAAAATAATTAGACGAGCATTCGGCAAGCACTTCGATGATTACTCGGCTAACGATGTACGATACTTGAAATATGAGAATGATATCTAAACGAAGATTAAATAAATATCATAACGAACACTTTGCTTGCAATATTTTATACACTTCCGCATATTATGTGCATTGCATAACGGGTTAAAGAAATAAGAAACAAAAATTTGTATTTTCTATGCGTCATGTTCAATATTCGTTAAAGATTATACGAGTTGAAACACTCGTACTCTTGCACGTTCATCTTTCGTAGAATTACTTTATGCGGCTGAAATATTATACAAACATCAACAGACGTAATTCTACCAGTACAACTGCAATCTCAATTCTAATTAACATCCAAGTCTCCGAATAACTCATTCCCTTCTTCTCTGAATCCTTTCAATGTACGAAGCGTAGCCGTACAATCTCTGTAAATATCTAGCGACGGACGACCATTGACATTCGTTGTGAAATTATCGCGGCCGTGGATTAAGTAAGAAAAAAGAAAAAAAAAGAAAGAAATAGAAAAATGGGGAAGGAAAAAAGTAAAGGGACGAAGAAAGAAGAACGAAACGGTGACAGTGAACGAAACGAAACGAAACGAACTGGCGCGATACGACGTCCCCGTTGTGGTCGACCCTTAGCCTCGTTGCGGCTTCGAGTCTCCCAACCTCCGGGGTGTAATTTAATTCAAGGGTCGGATGAGTGAAGATAGATATAGGTGCACGAAAATGAGTATACCGAGTGGGCTGAGAAAGGGGATGCTGGAGATTGAGACGTGGTTGAATCTCAATAGCGAACTAGGCACCAAGCAGTAGGAATAAACTTTTAGATGCATAAAATCTCTTTTCTCAAATTACTTTAGAACGACCAGTCTTTCTTGTTCCAATTTCTTTAAATTTCTTTTTCCCATTTATTTTCCATTTACTTATATATACGTACAAATTTGTCACGGTACTTCCAAAGCAGACGTTACGTACATGTAAATTTTCTTACTCGGGACATGTTAATCTTGTTATCAGAATGTCTGATTCCGTGTTATTTCAGTTATTTGAAAATTGTTTGGTGGAATTTAAATGAGAAAATGATGGGGGGCTCGCGTGTAATAATTCGTCGCATTGCTGCAACTCTTGCAAATAGTTTGAATTTTCGCTATCGATCGCGAGCTTTGCTCTGTAAATACAAAACTCTGTCGATTAATTGTTAATTTAATAATTTTGTTTAACTATAGATTATGCGACGAAACAAAAATACAGAAAAATACAGAATATATACAGTTACTAGTTATCGACGCATAATATTTGTTTGCGATTCCAATAAACCGAAATAATTGAAGTGATCGAACCACCATGACCGGAATGTAGCGTATTTTGTGGCACCATAAATAGCCATCGTAGAAAATCGAAGGTAAATAGGAACACCGTTAGGAGAATTTCATCGTCCCTGATGCAATCAAGGAAATTTGATCGGTTCACGGATCGCTTGGGTGTGCAGTTTTTCCAAAGTTTACCAGGAAACATACCTCATGCGGGGTGTCGATTGAACTATTGGTAAAACGAGTAGCCAACAACCGTTTCCAACCAGAAAGTTTCGAGGTTCAGGCTTTCGGGTTAAAGCGTGCCACTTTAAGTTTAACCAAACTAGCAAGTTTTGTTCGAGAACTTCTAGCAAATTTGTCTTTCTTCCTTATATCGATCGATGTTTTATTCATGACGAATCGTCAATCGGAATAGCGTTTCACAAATACTGAAAGATTTCATAGATGGAAGATGAAATTGGTAATTAGAAGAAGAGCAGATTAAGAGGTAAATACAGGCGGTGTTTTACATTTGAGAAGCGTACATTAACATAATTCACGAGCATTCATTCGTATACGATAGATTTTAGATCGACGAATAATACATTTGTTTAATAATTGAGAGTTAATATAACCGTTGGAATCGACTATTACATTTAATTGTTAATTTATTTTGAAATAACGAATCTACGTGTAATTTATAGGAAAATGAATTTATTGATTATACAACGGTACTCGTAAATACGTAGACACAGATTTATGCATTTGCATGAACAATACGTACGAGTCACTGAATGATACGAATAGACGATAAACTAACGATCAGAAATGATATTTACTATCTTTTTTTGTGAAATCAACGGATTGTATCGGGTTGTTCGAAAAATTCACAGCGTGTTTAAGGTAGTTAAACTGTCTTGAGAAAGATATGATCAAACAAAATGCTAAATTATAATCTTTATCGGACATTAGAAGAAACTACTGACAAAAATCCCGTTAATTATAAAGATTTTGCTGTTGATCTTGTTCAATTTCATTCGCTGAACGTATCACATTTATCGGTTATTTTAGAATTTTTGAAGAAATTCGAGTAAAATGTAGTCGAAGGGAAAAAGAACAAAAAGCTTTACGAAAAAGAGAATTTGAAATTGAATTGAATTTGAAAAAGAAATTGAAAGGGACGATGCATATATATTACTCGATACAATATTAAATTCTTGAATTTCGCTTTGCGAACAATTTAATTTCTGTTTTTATCGATGATCGAGAATTTCGATTCGAGAATGGTACGCGAGTGAAAATATTGATAAACATTACTCGTCTTGCCAAAACGAGATAGTTATTTATCGGAATACTGAAATGAAAAATTAAGACAGGAAGTTCGCTCGAAACCGTAAGTTAATTAAAAGCAGAGTTGTTGCCTGAATTTCAACGCTTTCAAATGGCACAAATAACTGGGCATACGACAAACGAGTTTATTTTGCGAGGCGTGAGTTCAGACGTGCTTTCAAACTTTAAACAAAGCATATCAAACGATCTTCCGAGTTAGTCGAAATTAAGAGTAGAATTGAATACTAATATAATTAATACGATTTAATATAAAACATTTATGTATGTATTATAAAACATTTAATATAAAACATTATGTATAACATTTTGTTTGATTTACAAAAATGGTTTTTCTAAATTATTCTCCTTGGAATAGTATATTTTATCGAACGAAAAGGTACAAAAATGTGTCCGTAATCATTTATACATCATTTATAAAGCTAACGCAGTTGTCTGGCATGGAATTAAATTTTTATCAAATCAGCATCATCTGTTTTACGTCAAACAAAGTATGTAAATCGCATCGATCGATTCCACGGAGAGTTATCCTTCGCGATTTCATTCTGTTTCCGGTCGCACGGCGTAATATTCGCCCTTTAATACCAGAAACATGAATGAATTCTGGAGTGGTTTCTACCTCGCTTTTTCCTCTTGTACTTCACCTACTAAATTGCTAACGATCCAATCTCAGATAATAGCTCGTTTCTTTGTTTCCCATTAGCAAAGTAGGCACAACACGCTGTTACGGTTAACCTTTTAATATGCATGAACATGCGTGTACATACTCTTATACTCGTATAGAAATATGGTAGAAATACTTAAACAAACGATAATTATTTCGATATAGGAATACGGATCAATCTATATTTCTATGTTTAAGATCAAAATTACGTTTGGATCGACCTTCTTCATCGCCTTTAGCCTTCATCGCCTTCATCACAAAAATATTTCTAGCGATTTATACCATTTTATAATTTAATATTCGGTTCTTAAGGAAGCTAATACCAATATAATAGCGTTAGTGTATATTTCGATAGGTGAATTAAATATTAAATAATTATTAAGGATAACGCAGGTTGGATTTGCTCAGGACGCATTGCATTCGGAGAACGAAGCCTATAGAAAGAGTGTTTCACTTGCTTTCAAGAAAACTCGAGGAAATAAGAATATCAAACTTCAAACGAACGAGTGCTAGGAGCTAAGAGAAGCCATCGCCGTAAAGCGTTTCTCCTTTCCTATCATGTTCACGATAAGCTACAAACATTTTATTCAATCGTGGGATTTGTTACGATGTCATTAACAGAAGAGCTTCGGGATTCTTGATATATTGATTGATTGATGGAATATGATAGGGTTTCTCATTTACCATGCACCTGTGCCCTTGTGCACGAAGATTTCAAGATTTCACACTACGGAATTCCTGCATTTAGAATTCAAGAGCGAAGAATTCGAAAATCTCGTACTCGGGACTCCAGACTGCAGGATGTTAAGATCCCAGATTTCAGTAGAGCGCAAGACCGCAAATTCCAAATCCAAAAATTCGAAGATTTCACCCTAGGGAATCTTTGGATTTGGCATAGAAGACTAGAAACCTTCGAAACGTTCGAAATTTAGGACTTTTAACAGGATAGCGTAAGTCCAAATGCAAAAGTTCATAGCCTGTGAATCGAAATCTTCTATACTTACGATAATTATACCTGAATGCACGTTTCGTGATCCATGACGCGGAATTTAGTATTTAGCGTCAGAAGATGCGAAGGCTGACGGCCAATTTGACGTACATACATGATATATCTTCTAATTTATCTCGAATACCCTTCAAAGGGGCTGTAGAATTCCAGCTGCCACAGCTCGGTGGTGACCTAATTTGAGGTTAATAACTCTATAATTGTAGAATTCAGAGACCGACAGTTGTACGGTTAGTCTGGACATATTGTACGTCTCAGAGTTCAGGAATTCTAGCACCTAGTGGCGGCCACTGATCAATTTTGCGGTTCGAGAACCCTAAAGATCTACATCATGTTGCAGGAGCAGGTATAGATTCCTGTATATCACAGGATACGTGGTTAACGTTAGCCCTTGTCTCATGACTTTCGAATCAAAATGATCGAGGTTTAAGAAAGTTCCAGCCGCGTCTTATGACCCTAGAGACCTAAAGTTTCTATTCTCCCAGTCCAACAACGAACTTTCATCGGGTGCTCTATCTTTGAATTAATACTTAACCCAGTCACATAGCAATTTCCTCGCATTAAACGTTCTTGCGCATACGTAAATGGATAGTAGAAGGCTTCGTCGAAATTTTTATTCAGACGGTTTGAAATTCAAACTATGTTTCTTAAGTCGAAATTCTCGAAATCGGTCGGCGATATGGTTCAGACACGATTCGCCAAACTGTCGACTAAACCCGTATTGTTCGACAATTTTCAAGGAAACCGATGTTCCGTGAGCTGTAAGAGCTACGCTCCGCCGGTCTTAGGAGCTTTTCCACCTTATCGGTTTGCCACCCTTTTCATTGTCGTTCTCGGCTTGTCTACAAGGTAACGCGCGTTACCTCGTCGATCACATAAAAACAGAAGCTTCAACATCTTTACGATCCTCCGATGCTCCATCGTTATAGCGTTTACGCGTTGATCGTCACGGCGATCCGAGTTGGTAAATTTTTTACAACGATTGAAACAGGATGAATTTCTTGGATTAAAAGAATGTTCAACGATTTCGATAATTTACATATATAGCTTATGAGAGAAAAATTGTGCAAATATATACGATAGAATATTTTGCACGAATTAAATGTTATGCTGCAATACATTTCAAGCTATCGCGGCTGCCAGGGCAAAATATATATATATATATATACTTATATCTAAAATCGATATAACAGTTAACGTATTAACTGAAGTTCGATGTTGAAATTGTGCAAACATATTTCTCAATGTTGGTTAAATTTATGAATTATAACTTTTGGATCTGCCTTCGTGCAATGTCCACGCAGCCTCAAAGTGTAAATTCGCGATTAATCTGACGCAGCCAGGCGAATAAATTTCTAACGCGGTTTGAAGAGATAGCCTGCGGTTATATGATTTTGTTTGGTATTTCGAGAGCAGCATAAATCGAGAGAATGCATCGTTTAGCAATGCTAGTTTCGATATATTTGGATGAATTTAACTGGAAAATCTACAATCAAGTAATTCTCAAAGAAAATTATTCTAATTATCTCACGTTATAAAAGCTTCAACATCTACGTACATACAATCTTATTCAAATTTTCGTAAATTTATTACAAACTAAAACTAAATTCTCCACATCGTTCGACCTTAATCTCCGAAAACAACAGTAAGAGAATTTCCTCGTAACTGCTATTTGAATTTAAAATTCGCCAAGCCGTTTCACAACTTAGTCTAAACTTCTTAGTTTAAATTGTCTTGCCTTTTTGGGGATATTTTTCAGCTGCGAGGAAAGTTATTTCCGATCACAGCGTTTCGAGGCGCCGAGGATCGGTTGGCGCTCTTTATCCGTTCTGCAACCGCACGCGGTTCACCGTGCCAGCGATACTGAAATTTAGTATAGGCGAGTCGCTTAAGTGGCGCGTTTCGTGCGCTGACGGATCGATAGCCCCGAAGATGGAAGATATGCAAAGCGTCGTTCACAATGAAACTACGCCGGAAGGGTGCATATTCCGACCACGGAAATCGCGTATTACGCGACACTGCTTGAAAAAGATAACTACAGAACCGAGATAGACTCTGTGCAATGACGAATGGATCGCGCATAAGTTTATGTATTTATATATAAATTTAGATGCACGGGACGTACATAAAACACGAAATGCGTACGATGTGTAAAAGTATACAAAATATTCAAAAAAATCAACCGTTACAATAAAATTCCATTTATGTGAGTCTGATGGGGATCAAGTAGTTCATTTAACTGCAGTTCATATAATAGGAGTTCACGTCCAGATAAGTGGATTTAATCGACGAAAATTCGTTTAACCGGGTACTAACCAAAATTTCATTCAACTAAATGGAGTTCGTATAAAGGCAGTTCTATTGTGCAATATTTATAGCGAAACGAAATAAATCTCTGCTTGGTTGTTTCATAAAAAATATGAATTTGTAGAAATGTTCTACTCGTAGTATACAGGTTTGACTATTGCGTGGGAGATTCGAAATTGAATCTTAAAATATTGAAGCTTAGCTAAGCTAATTCACTCTATTTTACGGTGTACTATAAAATTGAAAATTCGCTTAAAAACTAGCAGAATATACGTGCGTGTGAAATTGTATTTCGTTGCTTATGTCGTGGACAACAACAATTTATAACGCTCGAGAAACATCGTATTGCACAGCCATATGCGACAAATCTCCATTCCTACGAAATAAAAGTTCACTTCTTTCCTGGTAATACGACGTTCGTCATATTTCGTCCATTTATCAAGCGGAAGTTTTCCAATGAATGCTTCTTCGGACGAAATAAGATGCAGACGAATCGGCGTTTTTCTTGGCTCCGAAATAATACACAAACGTCAAGGAGAATTAATTTTTGGCGCTAATGCGCTACTTCACTCGGCACGGCGCCTCTTCAAAGCACACGTTAAATACTGTGCATGTATCAGGGTACAAGACGATTGAAGTCGCTTCAAAAAGAGTTTCGTATAACCGGAAGCTGAACAACCGACAGCGCAAACAATGCCAAGAATCGTTCTCGATTCTGCTTTCGTTTCGTCACGACATATAGGAATTCGACAAATTATTGCATCGACTTCTCTTCGACCTTTCTAGCTCTGTATGGTACAAATTAATTAATTTTTTTATTAATATGGTACAGGTTAACTACTAAATAGATTTGTAGAGTTTACAGGTGTTGTAATCTGTTAAGGACGAAGATCATAATATCATAAACGGATTACGGAGTCTTACGCATTTTTATATTTTTATGAACGTAACTAGAGAAACAGGACATAAATAAATAGAAAATTGTTTCATCTACTAAATATCGTAATACCCTACCTTACTTTCAAGATACTATACTTCGAATATTTTACATATTTTTGCATTACAACTTGTGAATTTCTTGGATAAAAAAAAATGTTCAACGATGTCAATGATTTAGGTAATTTATTTATATAGATTATAAGAGAAAAATTGTGCAAGTATACGCGACAGAATATTTGGCACGAATTAAATGTTATGCTGTAGTATATTACACAATATGCATTATATCGATATCGGTAGTCCAATCATAAGGACCGAACTTACGTTCGTGTACACGAATTGCATATAATTGGAGAATATTGGCGCGTAGATAGAAGGAGACGTCAAAGAGCGAGCCAAATTACAATCAGAGTCGAGTTAAGTATCTCGATTCCGTTCTAATTGATTCTATTGTAAAATATAGAGCCGAGGTTCTATGTGAATCCTAAATCTTAAAGCGAAATGCCACTTACATCCTCCTATTTCGAGAGGTGCAGACGTCTGAAACCTGCTTTCATTTCAGTTGAATTTACTGCTTTTGCCATACTCCTTTCACTGGCTAAATATTATATTTTTTCATCGTTATAGTAATTATCTTAAATTTTGTAAACCGTTGTTCGTAGAAATTATAATAAATTACTTAATATTTTATCGACTTTATATCGATTTTCGAAAACCCTACGAATTTCTGCTTGCAAGAACAAATTACATCTTTTCGGGAATTCGTTTAATAATGCACTTGGAGACGGATATTAACAAACGAAGTCGATAAAAACGAATAAAGTGTATGTCGTTCGGAAGCGGTAATTATGATGCCAGCTTGACTTGCAAATTATAACGAGGATCGTTTTCCATCGCGCGGTAATCAATTTCAAATTATCTCGGTAGTCTCGAACGATCAATTATTTCACCGAGATACCCACTAAGGACAGAGCGTAAAACTTCCTGCGAATCGAGATATTTGATCGAATTTGGATTTCTCAAAGGCTCGGGATTCCGTATAGTAAAGAGAATAACATTACGCTAAATTACATATATTCCGATCGTTTTTTTAAATAAAAGAAACTCGATCCTTTCTTTGTTATAAAATGTTGAAATAAGATTATTATTATTATTATTCTCAAGATAATAATCGAGATCAAAATACAAGATTATATTTATAGTACAATGCGCCTTCTGGCGTAGTTTCTGTTCTAAAGTGCTTGTCTTTATTACGTTGTAAACAAATTTAGACACTCGTTCAAGTTCAAGTAAAACGTATAAACAGCGTTCGCAAACAAGCATTAAAGTTGTATCGCGAATCGAATTGCAACTACAAGTGCCACGCTGGGTCGCCGTGTTCTATGAATACGAAACGCTGTAGCCCGCATATCGTGATATTTATTACAGTATCAATCCACGATACAACTGACCAACGTGGCCATAAAACCTATCTAAAACAGAAGAATATAATTTCATATTCGACGGTTTTGTTTGAGATATAAAAGTTTGTCATCGTGCTTACTACACTTGCAATTTTCGCTTTTTATCGCCGTGGTATTAAAGATATCGAGCAAATAAATTCGATAAAGTAAAAGGAGAAATCTCGCTATTTCAAATATCAGTTTTAATCCTATCGGCAAACGGTCTAGATATTTCAGCTTGTGCACGAGTTTGCATTTCGGTTGTTAATCTATCGATCGCGAAGGCCAATTTTCATGGAATGGTGACTTCCGTTCAATTTCAATCATCGCTGTCTTTACACGAAGGAGACTATCCAGCTGGTAAATCGGTTCGGTTAGAGAGCTGCGACAAGGCGGCGGAAACAATACATTTTATTTATCTGTTAATCGAATTTTAATGATTTCGTGATATTGGAAGGATCATCCGCTTTTTCTAATCTTACGATTATTGCGGTGTTTAGAGGATCTTCTTTTTTCTTTTTTTTAATGAATTATATTTACGGTTAGTTTGAAAATATTGTAATTTTGAAGAAAGATGGAAAAGTAGTTTTTATTACCAATATATATGTTTTTAATTGTACCGAATATAATATCTTGAAAATTAGCGAACCATTTGATGAAATCCTATTGAAATTGAGTTCAAAGCAGTTGCGTGTAATTACGATAAATGTCTGCGAGTGCGTCTAAATTTTGTAGCGTGCATTTCAGTTTTGCGATAAAATTAATGGAATTTTACAAATTCTAGTCATCCTTTGATTATCCTGTTTGACGTAGAATCGTAAAAGAGCACTGTGTGACTTATAATTTGTAAGCTAAGAGTTCGCTAATATATTTGGTACACATTTCAAAGCTACTCAAAAAGTATACTGCTAGTTTATAATTTATCGCGCAGAAGTCTACGATGTGGAAATTATCACGGAGAACATATTCCTGCAGAAAATTTTTACGTTAGTAGAGGTTCTTTGGAAAGGTTCGTAAAGAAACTTTGCGTTCCTAACGAACAAAGCAATCGTTGCGTCTCACGAATAGGTTCAGCGATTGCATCCGTTCCAAATATCGGGCCTAAAATAATGATGTCTACGCATTATTTCCGCCAATTGCATCTTTCGTGTGTGCGTCTAAATTTATGCGATACTTATAGTACGATATTGGAAAGCAGCCTACTATCAGTTTCGACTATAGCGTTGGCTCACGAATAATTTATCGTACTGTAAGCTACTAAAATATTATAATACGAGAGAGAGAGTGGGAGAGGTAGATAAATAATTCATAATGCTTGTACGATGGTTAAGTTTTGATAAAGTATATGGAAATGGACCAAGAAATTTTAAGTGTATTAAAGAGATAAGTTTTCTATCGAATTTTTCACTTTGTTTCGATAGTTTCGAAGGAAAAGTTTCTCGTCGGATCTCTCGTGACTCGTAGCTACGATTTTGTTGATATTAGTTCTAATGCTGGATTTTAAACTGTCGCCTAGGCGATTTACATTCTTCGGATGTTTTTGCATAGTTCTGTGTTTTTCGTGCTTACGGACCTTCATATTAAATTCCCAGCTTTCCACTTCATTCTCCTATTCGCTCTTATTCTGTCCTTCTAGACGCCTTTTTCTAACGGGTGCAAATCTTTACATATAAATTCGGGACTTAATTTATTTATTTAGTATATTATTGGTTTCGCGTCTTCCGCTTCTATCCATCAATCTCGGATCGCTGGTGGTGAATTGTTAATACGACGAAATAGGTTTGTGATAATAATCCTATTCATGTTATAAAACCCTTCATATTTAATTCGATTCCTGAATTTCTGCTCTCATTTCGACAAGCAAAAAGACTCTTGATATTTTATTTGCGATTGGATTAAAGATAATCGAAATACGACGTAGAATACCATATTTAAGAAAACTCCAAGTTACCAAAAATCCTCAGCACCATCAACAGAGAAAAAGAAATTCATTGGACGCTCATGGACAGCCGCAGATCAAGCATCCCACATTTTAATTCCCCAAATCAACAAAATGCTGCGTTAATATGCCGAACATCCACTTCGTACCAATTCAGACGTTTCTACTTTCAGCTGCTCAGAAAGACTAACATCGTATCGTCGATCACGAAGGACCTAAATCCATTCCATTTCCATCGCACGAAGCCTTACAAATCCAATCATCATCCAACACCAATCATTCTGTCGAACAATTTGCAAAAAAAAACTGAATCAGCGAGCAATCAAGCAAGCTGGCCGAGCGAAGTAAAACGGTTCATCAAACGGTATTTCGCGGGATTGTCCCTGGTGGATTCGTCGAATCGCATACATCGGTTCGGCGAAAAAATAATTATTCAACGGCGCGGTGATCCATTCTGAAAGCGTTTCCCTCTCGATTCCAGGCCGGAACGTACGGAAGCTTTCACGGATTGGCTTTCGCCATCTGACTCGTTGCGCGGCACGCTTGCGCGGCTTTCAAGGCGAGCTTTTGAGCTTTCGAGTCGCACCGCGAGCTGAGACACGTGGAGTCGTCTATCCTTTCGCCGAGCGGATTTCACGTTTTCCGCGTGTCGCTCGAAACCGCCTCGTGAAAACGATCAAAAACCAAAGTAAAACAAACTAAAAGAGAAAAATAACAATCGAGTGATTTGAGCAAATCGAATCGTTAAACCAGTTCGTTAATTTCTTCTCCATGAATCGTTCGAATAAAAACGCTCCGACGTATTGTTGACATGTGATTCGCGCGCAATCGGTAGGAAATTGTGCCTCGCGATTTTCAGAATCAAGCCAGACGTGAAGTACGAAAAATTGCAGTGAGTGTTTTAATTGGTGAATAAATACGCGGCACACCAAGTGTGCTGCCAAATTGTGTACTCTTTGGCTGTTCGGTGTATCGTAGCCCTCGTATCTCTCCTCTCGCGTTTCGTTGGCTGTGTTATTTCTCTATGAAACGACGATAAACGTATCCAAGATTCCGCTAGAGAAACGACCGCGTCATATAAATGTCACATGCGCGCCACTCTGCTTGTCAGAAGATGCGCTCTTCATCTTCAGCATCATCATCTTCTCCCTTTTCTATTTGTTCGTCACTGGAAAGGGGATTTCGCTTTTAAACTGGATCGTTGTCTTCGCGTATTGTATTTCTGATTGCAGGAAATGTAGGTCGATGAAGGTGTTCCTCTTCTCTTTAGCGTCCAATAGCTTTATACAGGCTGTTCGAAAAGTTTATGATTCGCTGTTAAATCGTTTACGCACGTAAACGATCTTCGTTCGAAGGAAATAAAGAGTGTTCGATAGACATCGGTGTGAAAATCATGTTTTCTTAAATTATAAAGAATCGTTGCTTATCTATGTTGATTTATGGTGTTGTTCCCAAAGCACGATACATAATTCATTAGCTTAGGTCGTTCTATACATACGCCTTGGATCTAGGTTGACATATATCTTTGAAACACACGTGTGTTTCCGTCTTGCAAGATGACAGATTGAAATTACGAGATTTTGAATAGAAACTTTCGCAATGCTTCATGTCAATCGCACAAAGTTTCTCAATATAGAAGTAGGTTTTATTTATTAGCACGTAGAATTAGTAACACTACGTAAGGTAAATTTAATCAACGGTGATAAAAGACGCGAGATAAATAAATAGTACGAAAGTCGTTTAAATTCTAAGTGTATGGATCAATTAAGTTTTCGAGAGTATGATTTATTTTGCATGTGTACACGTGTTTGAAACAATAGATTTAGCACAGGTTAGACGATTTTTTGGATCAACAGTGAAAGTTGATGATATGTCTGTTGTTGATTTGTTTGGAGTTCGAAAGGTAGGCCATGAATATTAAATAGGTTGATTCTAAGGGAAGGATTCTTTTTAGTCGAACCAGTGATAGAACATGCCAGTAGAATTCTAACTTTTAATCTTCTTGTCCAGCACTCCTAAACCCACTTTTCCATAAATTAGAAGCATTTAGATATCAGGATCAAGGAATTTAAAGATGACGGAAGGAAGAAAAAGAGAAACGAATAAGGAAGAAAATTAAAAGAAGAGCAAGCCATAAAACGTAGAATTCAGAATGCAAAGTAGTAAAGTGGAAGTAAGCCGTTTGACCTTTCCGCTATGAAAATGCAAATTTCTCATGTAACAGGGCAGCTCGCAAGATTGTAAAATTTCGAAAGGATCTGTAACGAAATTTTTATATTCGTTCAGATCATAGCGCTGTTACGTTTTACGCTTATTTTATGCCTCTTGTCTTAATTTGTAACGCGTGTATCTTTTTACAGACATGCTCCAGTTATTTCTTTCCTTTTTCAGACTATCTGTTCTTTCTTATTGATATTATTAATATTTTTTTTTTAATATATCGATTAAAAATGTACGTATAAACACTCGAATAAAACAAATAAATTTTTAGATTATTGTCCAGTTCTTAGAATATCAATGGTATCGTTTTTATATATTCTACGACGGGATTTCAGATTACAAATTCTGTTGGCTTTCGTCTTCATTCAGTTTTTTCTACATATTTCTTAATTTTATTCCGTATAATGTTGCAAAAACAGCTTATCCTATAATAGCGAAAGGATTAAACACCGATGCTTCGAATCACATTACCTTCCTTTTCAATTATTCATATTTCGTTGTTTTATTCGTTACCATGAAATTAATCGATTTACCGCGGACAAAAACCGAGTGCAATTTACCAAATGCTTTCAATTAAACAGTGGTATTAGGAGGTTTCATAATTTCAAGAAACGTATCTCATCAAGGTATTTTCCCTCGCTTTTCGTCATTCATTCCCATTTCGAAATTACCTTCCGTATATCCAGCTAATAATATTAAATTACAACTCGAAGTTTCGGAGATCATTTCTGACACGTTGACACATTTTGAATTTATTTGTTAATAATTAAATTAATGTTTCCAGTTATTATTCATTTTCTTTTATGAAATAGTTAAAGCATACAGAATCATAAATATTACGTTGTTACGTGACATGTTAATTAGTTTTATCAATTTAAAACTAAACACATCAAATACCAAAATTTTATTAAAAATAGGAGACGTGCTAAAATTCTTGAACAGAAGCGCAAGAATTTTATTAAAAATGTAAGAATGTTTAATATTAATTAAACTTACTGAGATCGCGGTTGTAAAAATTTCTACAGATATTGTAGCGTATCTGAGACATATACGGTAACTTGAAATCTATGCTGCAGCGCTCATTTTTGCCAAAGAACTGTGTGAAGTCATATTTCTCGTACGACGAGCTTTAAATTATACTAAAATTGATACAAAATATAATACATAGATACATTTACGTTATGTATAAATTACACAATTATTGATTTAACTTCAAAATATCTAGAATTACATTTTACGTATATCTGTATATCTGTTGGATCAACTACGATCTCCGGCGGGTTAAGAGAACAGACAACTGAAAACAATGTATCTTTGACGCATAGCCAACGATACGTATTTGAAAATCCATCAGAAAGAAAGGATAGAATTTGCACGAAATCAAAATTTATTCTGCGTACTATTGTCAATTTTTTAAATTAATATATAATACATAGATACATTTACGCTGTGTATAAACTACGGAATTATTTTAAAATTTAACTTAAAAATATCTAGAATTAGATTTTACTTATATCTGTATATCTGTCGGATCAACCGCGATCTCCGGCGGGTTAAGAGAACAAACAACTGAAAACAATGTATCTTTGACACATAGCCAACGATACGTATTTGAAAATCCATCAGAAAGAAACGATAGTATTTGCCCGAAATCAAAATTTATTCTGCGCACTATCATCAATTTTTTAATTAAAAGAAAAGAAGGAAATTTGCCATTCTCGTCTATACGGTGTATAATTCACTATTGCTGGACTTCGGGGGCTCGCCACGGTAATCTGCTCCACTTAATCGTGGATTTCTACCGAGTTCGGTGAATCAATCGGCACGCCGTAAAACACCGACCTTGTTTCAACGTTCGAGTTTCCCTCGGTGGATCGCGGCACTGATCTACCGATTGAAAGTTTTCGAATCGGTCACTGATGGAAACGAGTCTCGAGTAATTCCACTGGATCGTTTGTAAAGTTGGTAGTAAAATTGGAGAAAAGTTTGGTGATATTTTGTTTTTTTAGAATCGGAATGTTGTCAAGTTGTGTATGACTCTTTGCCAATCATTGAACAGTTTCAAGGATTCGATCGTTTCAAGTAGATTCTTCGAGTACTAAGTTGTTCGGAATTAAAACAATTTTTTAAAACGTAGAATGTACGACTGCCGGATGATATTTGACGAATGACACGCACGGAGTTGTATATTTCAATTAAATTTCAATACTCTTTTGCCATTTCGTCGATATATTTATTAATCTAGAAATTTTCTCCTTAATCGCTACGTATAATGTTCCAACTAATCCGTGGATTTTTATTCATCAGAATCGAAAAATGCGAAAGCGTACAGAACGTATAGAATATACGAAAGTATGTAAAATGTTAGAGGTATGACAAATATTTCGCGATAAATGGTAACAAATATTTATTGGATAAAAAGAAATATTTATTTGGGTCAAATAAGTACCTGCTTAGGTACCATTTTTTAATTGCGTTCGTAAAAACATAAATCTACATGAACATCCAGCAGTCTAATTGTAACGTTGATTTTACAAATTCCCTTCTTTTTATGTCAAAAACATAATACAATATTAGTATTAATTATCAGAAACTCGTCCTGGACAACCAAATACTTCGAAAGCTTTTCGCTGTTGTAATCGAAAATCTCGTTTCATTCGATTTTCGTTCTTATCAGAGTCGCGAATGAGATATCGAGTTGTTTCGTAGCGGGCTGATAATTCGATGACGCTAAAGTAAATCGATCGAGCCGATATGTAATTCTCGTTCCGATTCCGATCACATTCCTTCAGGAAGGACCGGACATGACTTCTAATATCCTCCGGGTCACGTACACTCCGAGAATTTCACTTCGAAGCTCAATAGGTCGTCCGTTTCGTCCTTGCTAATTGAATAGGTTCCGCGAAAACGAATGATTCGACGATGATCGAGAGTTCGTGAGGATTTTTCGATTAACTCCGACTATCCAGGCAAAGTTAGAAAGGTTAGATTTGACTGGGGTATTTACCACGCCAAGGGAAATGGGATTTTTATTGCTAGTTAGCAGGAAGAGATTGAATTTTTGTGTAAATAATGCCAAGCTATTAGATAGGTGATTTTGATAAATAACTGGATTTTTTTTTTTATTTATAAGAAACAGACTTACAGTTAATTTCGCTACAGAGTGTTATATTCTGTTTGGGGAAGGAGTAAGTAACAACTGATATAAATAAGTAAATTATTTGTATAGGAAAAATACTGTATACTGTATGTAAATTCTAATTGTAACATGATCTTATACTTTCCAACTATGAATAAAGGTAGTATCTCGTAAAGAATTAATCCGTGACAGATCGACGTAAGCTTTTACAGTGATTAACATTTTAATTGATGATATTTTTCAGAAATAAAATTTTTTTCTTTATTTTTTACAAATAATAAATCGATAAAAACAATCCGATACATAATGATTATTGAACGTTGAAACATTACGAAAGAAAGAATTTAGCTTCGTATTAATTAAACGAACTTTGTGCAAACACTATAAACAAGATTTCTGCATATATTTAATCGCCTTAACTTACGTAAATTCTCTTAATGCTTGTTGTTTTTCATTATGTATTTCCACTTTCGTATAGACATCTATCCTCTTTTACGAAAAATAAACTTGTTTTGACTCGAAATATCTCCGATCTCGTTAATTAATTTGCAATACACAAACGTAATAGCCATTAAAAGACATGAACACGAAATATGCGATTTAATGGTACAGCAGACATTATACTCTGGTTTATGTTACTAATAAACACACGTATTGCTTCTTTAATTACGTTGTTTAACAACTCATCAATTATATGGATAGTAATTTAATTTCGTTGAAATTATGACGGTCATTGTGTTATCGAATAAACCAAGTTAAATGGCAACAGACAAGATGCATTATATTATGGAAGCAATAGTGGACACGTAACATCAAAACGTTGACAGTATACTCGACAACTTTGTGACTACGTTTGAAAATTATGTCCGAAACTCAATAATCGCTGATAGATAGCATTAAATATTTCGTTATATCTGTTTCGCGTCTCTTTCACACGAATAACATAATCTCTATGGTGATAACGATCCATCGAAAACTAGAACATTCGTTAATTATTCAAGACGAACGTAAAATTAATTTCTATTTGATATCCGCAGCAATCTGAATAATCTCAGATCAACAAATTTGACTCGAATAGGTCGCGTTTCTACGTGTCGTTTAATACGTCTAAAAGTATGAGAAATTTGAAAATAAAACAGAAAAATGTATTGGAAAGAGAAATCGAAAAATTCTTAATATTAAAATGAATAATTTCACCAAGATTTTTGCCGACGGATGAAAAATAATACGCAGAATGGCAAGAACCGCGTCGGTGATTCGGAAAGTGTTTGGAACTGGAATCACAGAGTTGTTAATATCAAAACGAATAAATTCCCGAAGATCGAATAATTTACGAGCGAAGATTAATTTGAAGAATGGGAAAGAGTGTGAAGGATCGAAAATGTATTTCTGACAAAAGTCACAAAGTTATGTAACATCGAAGTCGATCAATTTTTACGAATATTATATACGCGACAAATGAAAAATAATTTGAAGACTGGAAGAAAATGTATCGATGGTGGAACTTCATAAATTACTTTATTTCACCTTTTTCAAAAAGATAAATGGGATTACCTCAAAAGAAGCAAGAAAGAAGCAAAAGGTCTTTGAGTATAAAATGATCCAATAAAATACTTTCTTGACTATACGAACTACTCCTTTTTACAACGTTTCGCTGTGAAAATATGGCATGTTCCTTGGGAGAAGTTTTATGCTTTTTTTTTTTTTCAAGCAGCCGACACTATTACCGCAGATTCAGCGGATTCGTAAAAATCCAAGCATATTTACCGAGGGACGCTTTTCCTCTTTCTCGCCGGAAGGAAAGAGGATATTTCTGATCTTGTCGATTCTCCGATGAAAAGATGTTTGTACTGCGTTCTGGCTTATTAGATCTCGTTTGTCAACCAGAGTTCTAGCTTCTAACGCAAATCGAGATACGTTGAGATCGGTTTAATTTAATTAACTCTGGTCTACCAGCCACGGTAGATAAGCGGCTCGCTTCTATTTCTCAACCCTTTTCTTATTTTACACCGTCATTTACTAGCGTTTGTTCGAAATTGAATTTCTTTCCTCCTATACCTTTTTTCTTTTTGAATATTCTTTCGTTCAAAGGTTTTCGGATATTCTCTGTTTGTAATAAAATTTTGGGATTCGACATAGGAAGAGATAAATTACACGGATATTGGCTTTGGATCGAACGAAATAGAAATAGATAATAGCAAACTATTATTAAGATAATAGAAAATTTCTATTCAAAAGAAATTTCAAATTTCACGCTTTAAGAGCAAAATCTTTGTTCTGCGAATAGCAAACATGCAGAATAAAAATCTGGAAATTTAGATAAATTCCAACGTAGAAACGTTAAAAAATCCAGCCAGTTGAAGCAATTTCTATAGCTTGGTAATTTAAAGAGAGGCAAGAGTACGAAAGCTAAAGAGCAACGAATCAATTAAATTCTACTTTGTTATTAGCATCGCTAATTAACGCGGCGATAAATTTCGTTGGCAAAGGAATTTCGGAGAACGTTTCATATGCTCGGTATACATTATATATTATACATTATAAAATAATCACTTTGTGAATATCAAGCACGAACAGGGAAAAAGACTTGAAATATAAGTAGAAAAATGTAAAAGGAGCGTCTGGTTAAAGCGATTTCTATATCCTCTGTAATTTAAAGCGACACGAGAAAATAGCTCGTTTTTCAAGTTTATTCGTTTTCCGGTTAAAAAGTAACAGGGAACGCAACTTATCTTCTCGAGAGGGAAAGAGATAAAAAAACTTAACTTGGTTGGCGAGTAATTTAACGCTAAGACTGCTTTCACACGAAGATACGCGCATGACAGATACGGACTACACATGTATACAAATGGCAGCGTTCACACGATAATTCTCGCAAGACGTAGTATCGCGATACTCGTTTCGTGTCTCTTGGCAACGATACTTTTCGACAAACGAAATATTAAAACAAACGGCGACATTCACACGGTACGTAGCTCGCCGTACGCGTGTATGTATCTTGATACGCTTATCTCCGTGTGAAATCAACCTAAACGTGGAACCTCCCTTTGCGAGAGAATGGATGGGCACCGATTAATAATGTCGCATCTACCTGGATATTGCAATTAAAACCGTCATAATAGGCACGGCAAAGTGGATTTACACGATCTACTCTGAAATTTACCGCAGCTGATTCAATAAGGCAATCATATAAACCACTAGTACCGGAAGTCCATAGTACGAGTTACGCCTTGTATCGATGAAACATCGAATATTCCTGTTTACTAACGTACAGGGTTCGATGTCTGACCGATGGGAGTGCCACTACATTCCTCCATCTATGTATCCGTGAAACGTATCCTTAATTTTCGATTCGTGATATACAACGGTTGAACACAACGGTTTCATCGATGTTCGAACATGGAATTTCCTCAAATTATTCAGCCTGGAATTTCGTTGTTTTATATTCATCGTAGGCGAATGCTTCTTCAAGAAGAAGTTCAGGGGAAATCCATGAAAGAAACATTTCGCCAATTTAACGTTTGCTACTTGATACGCTCACTTTGACGCAAAATTTACAATTTTTCTTAATCCACCTTTTAGAAAGCTCGTCTATTATCTTTTTCGTTTCGCGTAGAATCTTTTCAGTGTATCTTAGTGATGTTTTCAAAAAATCCACGTAGAATCCGATTCGCCCGAGAAACTTCGTGCAATTGTTGGAAGAAAAATTAAAAACGCGAACTACTCTAGGTAATAGTGCCAACAAGCCAACAAACGGAGAACTTGCGAGTGAAAAGTTTCAATATCGGCGGAAAACTCATCTTGCAAGGTATGCCGAGTGCAGTTAGTTTGCGAAGCAAACGTTCCTTGAAATCCATTCTGTGGTTGTTCGATTCGTGGTGACGCGGTTCAAGGACGTTTCTCGATTCCACTCGAGGTGACGGGCGGCATTAATCAAAGAGAGTTTGTGCGATGGAAAGAGATTCGACGGAAGTGACGGCGTCGGCCACTCGTAGGGGCGGAATTTTCGCAATGGTCGATCGAAGATGCGATCGACGCGGCGAAAGGTGAGAAACCAACCGGAGTCAAACCTCGTTCGATGCACCAGCGTTTCCCTTCCACGATTCGGATACGTCACGATCGCGGAAGTGCACTCGACGCGGCCACTCGGTTCCGGAGTCACGTATACCACGCGAGCTATTAATTCACCGAGGCCTCTTAAACGACCAGCGAATGGAGAACAGTAAGACCGAGGCAAAGAACGGGGACAGAAAGCGGTGTCGAGCAACGGGGATGAAGATAAAAGCGAGGAACTGGAGGAGCGTAACTAGACAAGGATAAGGAGGATCGTGAAAGAGTTTTAATCAATTTACCGACTGATTCGGTAATTGATAAAATGTGACGGATTTCTTTTAAAGGAGGATTCGTGAATGATCACTAGACCGCGGATTTTTATGTATTTACAGGGAACTTGAATATGTAAAAATCTACAGAATGTATATTGCAGGATTTTATTATTATTTATTTATTTAAAATGAATTAAATAGGAAACGATGGTTATTTAACGTGAACTAAATACAATAATGTGCTATAACTAAGACAATTAAATAGTTAATTTACAACTGTCTTCACCACAGTTCCACACTCTCTCATGACGACGCTAATAACACTCCGACTTCTCAATTCACATTGACCGTTAATTCGGCTTTCTCCCTTAAGCATCCCTTTGTCTTTTCTCATAGCCCCACCACGTACGTGTTTCGCAACCGTTTGTGGCCAGGGTCACGTAGACCTTTTTCCCGGATAACTATTCGACTGAAGGATCGACGATACATTGATGGGCCTGTCGGCACTTAGGCTTTTCCGCGACATTGTTTATGGTTCACCCGATATTTCTTAGGTCATTCGTTCACGATACTATAATATGGTATACAAGAATATATAAAATGTTTAAAACGATGTAACGTTTGTAACGTTTAGTGGGTGAGATAAATCTCTGTTTAGGTTCTATTTCTTTCGTTGAGTATTTTGTTAAAAATAATTTACTTAAAATAACTCTTTATGCGGGGACTGTGACGCGATGACGTTAAACGCGTCAGATAGTTCAAGGTTGGCGAAACTTAATTAAGCAATATTGTCTCGACTATACAATTGTGTTACTAATTTATTTACTACCACTTAATTACTAGCTATTGTAATATTTAGCGGGAGAAACGAGAAGTAGCTTTGTTGATCGGTATTGTACGTCGGTTTCCTCTAACGTTTCTATTTTCGTACTGGAATAAAAATCGATTCGCATTTCTCTTCGAACGTTACCTTTACAAAATCGTCTCTTATCTTCGAAAACGTAAACCGGCCCGTAAGCCGTGTCTGGAAATAACGGGACGTCGTTGTCGAATCTGCCATTCCCATCGCGGTAAACGTCAGTTTGGACTTTTTCGTATTAACGTTCGAGGACCAAAATGTCCGTACTTTAATCTAATTTCTGACGAAACTGTTAAGTCACGTAACATTCTAACTTATTATTTGATAACGAGTATTCGATAAATCATAAACAATTGTAAATAATTTTAAATAATAGAAACGATCGTAAAGAATCCCAAATAATGGAAATAATTGCAGTGACCGTGTTTAATTTCTACCTACTAAAAAATTTCACTTAACCGAGTACAAAAATGACAAGAAAAAAAGAACAGTCAGAAGGAAAGAAAGCTCGATTTTATCAGCAGCTTACTCGAAACGACGAAGGAGAAAGAAGCGAGGGGAAAATTGATTTTTTAAATAGAAAAGAGTTGGCGAATGCAAATTGTCCCAGACTTCGTATCCGATGACATCTCGAGGGACAAAGAGGCGAGGAAAAGACGAAACTTGTTTGCCGATAGAACAAGACGAACAAAGGGAGAGGTATAGAAATTACACGCGAGAGAGATCTGGTTAAATTCGACCTTATGAGCGTCGAAGAAAAATCCAGGATCAAACGAGAAGGAAAGGTAAAGAGGGAAGAAAATCGAGCTTTAGGAACGGACATACTTACGAACGGATACGATTCGAGCAGGAACGTGCAATACGATGAACGAGCAAATGGAAGAAACGAGAGGGAGGTAACCGTTGGGAGGGTGAATCGGAAAAAGCGAAATGCTAGAAAATGGAAGCGGGCAAGAAAGAAAGTAAAAGGTTGAGATACGTTGAAGGAGGGAAAAAGAAAAACTGTGAGGGGATCACTGAGATTGCTGGCAATTTATCGGTGAGACGTCACCGTTGACCGGGATAGGGGTACATAATCGGTCGGATGCACCCGTACAATCGATCAATTTGCAATTTGCAAGAATTGCAGCCCGTTATGTTTGTTTCACGGCGTTGCGGATCGTGATAATTTCCATTAGGCACGCATTACGCGTGAAATTGCTACGACAGCCATGTCCACTGACGACCGCAAATACAACTCGATCGGAGATGAATTTTCAAGTACAATGGCGTGTCGCGTGTATCGAAAACGTGGCCAAATATCCATTATATCCGCTGTTCGATATATCGCGATTGTTTTATATTTGATTAAATTACGATACGTTAAAGATCATGTTACCTATACGTTATGTTATCTGCTTTTAAATTTTAGTAATTTGTTGCTTAAATTTGTATCACTAAAAAAGGAAACACCCAGCAGATCTCATAAAGGATATAACCTAACAAACACGAAGATGGTACCCCGCTGGGGATAGCCACCCACATGATAATGAAACAGCTAAAAAATTCTACCAAATGTCCAAATTGGATAAATTGTGAATGTGAAATATTAAATAAAAAAAAAATTTGTATCGAAATGCTCTTTTAAGATTTTCCTATTACAAAACGAAGCATTTCTTGATAAACGTTTGAAACTTCCAACAATTTTGATTATCTTCCGACAAGTTTATAAAATACACCCTATTAAAGTTCTTTTAACTTTAAACGATGCCATCCTATCGCTTTACCAATTTTATTTTCTACTACTAAAATTCCAGGCTGGAATTTGTAAAGATCGTTGCATCATTTCCGAGTAACTCATTTACTTATTTCATCGGGATCTATCCATTTACGAATGAAGAAGATAATCTATAGATCTAAAAGAATCGTTTCTTTTTCACGATGCTTTTCAAAATAACGTTGTTTTCTTCCTGTTTGGTATCTAAATACCAATATTAATTAAGATTTTGTATCACCTTCCATTTTTTTCAATTAGATGTCCTACTCCTATCAATTACTTTGATTATTATCGACTGATAATAATCTCTCTTAACTCTTTAAAAACTTGCCGAAGTTGTCTATCCGTTTAGTATTCGTTTATTGATCTAAACGAAAGAATAGCGTTAAACGCGATACGTACGTTATCGTCCATACGAATTTGCGCAACCAGCGCGATTTGATCGAAAGGATTTTGTCGTATTTTCAAAGCTATAATTACACAGGGGATGTTTATGCATTTATAGGAATAATACTATAAATATAATAATAATAATAATATACTAATAATAATATACTACTAAAAATTCCAAACCACGATGATTTTGCAATCATCCTTCTAAAAGTATGATAGGCGTATCTGGTTCACCACTTCGTAGTACATATATCATCCGTTAAACCACGCTGACAGCGGAAAATCCAACTTTTATGCCACGGTGTATTTCACCGCGTAATTCACACGAGATATCTAAACGCGTAACGTGCAAACAAATAATAGTTGCACACGTCGAAGTGTGAGTCTAGTCGGAGGTTTCATTGGCGTATCACGGTCCACCAAGCGAGATTGAACTTTACCCTTTGCCGTTTTTGGCAACTATCCGCTACTATTCTCAACGATACAACAAGCTCATCCCCTCCCCGAAGGTCGACCGTGACAAACTGTGCGTCGTTATACCGCGGCGATGCGCTTCGCAGCGATTTTTGCTGCGGCTACTACCGTGGCCCTGTTTCTCGAGAGCAAGTGTGCCACCGGACGATCCCTGGGAATTTAACGCCACCAAAGTTTTCACGGAACAGCGGGAATTTTTCATCCGCTCTCCCTCGTGCTTTCTTCGGTTAACCGCGTGTCACGCGTTCGAACGAACGACTGTGGTATCTGGGTTTCGCGTACGACGTTATTCGAGTTTGCTTTTAAAAATCTGCCCGCTTCGCGTCTTTTTTCTATCGCATACTAAACAGTCGGAAGTTAATCAATTTTTTTGCTCTCTTCTTCTTTCGATCGATTTATGTGGAAATTAATGATCACGGTGACAACCGAGCGAGAGGTTAACAGGCTCGGAATTCTTGAAGGCGTTGGCTTTGTCAGAATGTTCTCGAATATTTATTAGGTGGCTAAGTTAATTTGGCGCTTGCAGATTTACTTGTTCCTAAGGACTTATTTGAAAGTCAAATATTTTCTTGGCTTGGCCGCAGGCGAATGAACGGTAGTAACCAAGATTGGCAAACTAGTCACGTTATGACGTTATTTAAGTTTGTTCCTGAAAATCTTTTGCATACGAAACAGTTCGGAAATTGATCTTTCTAAAATTTTCTCTCGCCTTCTTATTTTTATTATTTTCTTTTTTTTTTTTACTTTAATGTTTCACGTAAACATTTATAGTTGCGATAACGATATTGTTTTTGAACTTTCCAATTTATCTGTGTAATGTCAAAAAACTGACATCTCAGTTTTAAAATCAAAGCTCTGAAATATTATCCAGTTATCCTTCACACGCATGCACGTATATTCAATAACATAAATAAAATAGAAACATTGATAGTATTCAAGCGACACCTTAAAATTGCGTATTTTATCACCGTAGTAAATGTTAGCACCTTTAAAGTCTGAAATCGAATGTGGAATTTATTATCGGGCTTCTTACGCGAATTCGCTATTTACGAGCGAGAGGTCGACGTTTCATGCGAAAGTTTGTATTAAAGCTCGCAGGAAGATGGCAATTTTGCTGGCCGCGCTCAAAAAGCTTCTTCAATTTCTCAAAGAGAAACGACGAAACAGAATTTCTAGCAAGTTCACGTACAAGCGTTCCTCTTTTTATCGGAAATAAATTCCAGACTTACCAATTCCACGAATCGGTGGTTTATAAAATTTCCCTCTTCGGTAGACATCTGCCTTGATTCGAAGTTCTTCGACTGCGCTTTAACCTCTCCAACTCTAAGAAAATTCGTCATAGTTAGATTTTCAATATTTCCAGCGTTGTATCTTTCACGGAATTCGCTATGCGTTTGATAATCGAGGTGATATGATCGTGGTTTGAATTTGATCGCGTGTGATATAGATTAGAGATTGTGTGTACGAGTACTTCATGATCAAAAGTTGAAAGAAAGTGCAAGAGACATCATGAGTGAACAGAAATCAAAGGGGCCACCACCTCCACCGCTTCCGCCCCCGTACCCGCATCAAAAGCTCTTCAAGAAGTGCAAGAGTGCAACTTTTCAACTGGATGGTGCGACGTATACCATAGGTAAATATCGTCGGGAATATGCCAACTTGTTATTTTCTAAATCTGACATTAAGTTATAGAAAATTTGTGAATATTAATTAATATTTGTTTCGTAAATTTAGTATGCGTAGAGATTTGAGGTTTTATTCGAATTTTAGTAACAATTATAAAGATACGTTCTTATAAAAGAACGTATCTTTTAAGAAATATTTTAGGACAGAGTTTGTATAGCTTATTATTATTAGCAGTATTAGAAATATACTCTGCGTTTCGTGAAAAGTTTAACGAAAACTGTTTTGAGTAAAAAAGGTTGGCACCGAATGAAGAATTTCCTCTAAAAAAATGCAGAAGTACCATGTTCTCGTAAAAATAGAAATCCTTTTGTATTTATACAGGGTGGTTGGTAACACAAATTAAAATCAGCGATCGTAAGCGATCATTTCGGAATAACGAACGGGAAACTGGTACATCGAAAATCGATATTTCGCTAAAATATAACGATATAATTGTAATTGCAGGTTTAACTGGAAACTCGTATAGAGATAGAAAGCTACATATACGAAGATATAACCGAATGTAGAGATTTCGTTTGGAAGAGACGAGACATAAAGTAATACGGTCAACTCAGTTTAGTTCCAGGTAAACCACGTGTTGAAGCTTGGCACGTTTGCGTGAGAATCGAACTACGAGGCGTAACAGTATATAAGGCTCGGTCGAATATAGCCGAGTTATCAAACTTGGCAATAGCAACTACTAAAAAGTTTCGAGTGGAAAAGTACGCATGGAATTATCGCTACGTTTGCCCTGAAAAGAGTATCGATGTTTGCTGTATTAATTAAAAATATTTTTCCTCTTTGATAGCGGCTCGACCAAATCAGTTATCTTTCAAGTTCGATCTTCAACATCGTTGCCGGTTGTTCGTTTCAATCTCCGAATCGAAGAGCACTTTTCAAGCTCTCGCAGTTTCCATCGTTAGATGCGATACGATATACGCCATACAAGTTTGATATTCAATCGTATTATTAACATTATTTAAATACAGCTTGTTTCTCCTGCAAACTTGTAAAGTTATTGTTGAGAATGTTGGATAATAGCCGAAACAATGGTATAGGAACACTAAATTTACACTTAGAATTTATATTAGAATAGTTATACAGGGTAGTTGGTAACTGGTAGTACAAGCGGAAAGGTGGTGATTCTACGCGAAAAAAGAAGTCGAAAATATAGAATAAAAATCTTTTTTTTTATACAGTGAGATCCGTTATAACGAGATGTGATGAAGTGCACGCGTACCGAACGAAAATTCAAAGTCGATTTTCTCGAAAACAAAGCCTCGAACGGAAAATTTTTATTCTATATTTTCGACTTTTTTCGCGTAGAATCACCCCCTTTCCGCTTGTACCACCAGTTTCCAACCACCCTGTATACATTTTTATGAGAACATTGATTACTTTATATGGAAAAGAATAGAATTTTATTATCTCTTCTAAGTAAAATCAACCAATGATAGTCAATGAATATTTCTAAATATTATCAATTAATTTTTATTAAATTTGTATCGCTCTGAGTTGACAAGTATATTGATGCCAAAATGAGATGATGATAATGGCAGGGCAAATATAGAACATCGGGACACTAATGGATTGTTATTGGTTGATTGTATTGTTCGGCAGAATCGCATCGGATTGCTAATGTCGTGAAGAGCTCTTTAAAGTCTTCAGCAATACCATCCAAGCCAATTACATTTTCCTCTTAGCATAAGTACTCGCTTTACTGTGAGTACAGCGTTTTCTTTGTTTGATCAGAACTTTTGTCGTTTTCGACGTACCACTGTTTGGATCATTTGCCATTCTTTATTGCAATTCTTTTGTCTTAACACGTTCCAACAGCTATTCCGTTTGAAGCGCACTATCCAAAGAACCTCAATTCGAAACATTTTGAATGCACGTGTGCCACATTTGCACCAGTTCACGTTATGTCGGAGTGTATCGCGTGTAACTTGACGTTGTGATGTTCCTTACGAAATCATCCGCGGTGAAAAATGTAATAATTTAGAAAACAAATTGTTGATTAATCAGTTAGAAGATAATTAATTAAATCGAATACGTATATGTAAATACTATAGAAATATTAACCATAGTGAAAAACCGCCGAGTTATATAAATGTGAAAAATATTGAACTGCTTTCGCGACAGGTAGATATTCAGTTGGTGAAATGAAGCGTGAGATGTGAAAGTTGGGACGTAAGTAATTCGACAGAGATTGGAACACAATCGTCGAACCTTAAAGAGCTATTTGAGACAAAAACGTGATCGACCATTCGTTTTCTCTCCGTTGGATACAAATTGGAAATTTATTATGATTTGAAGTAATAACTTATGAATGCGATTTCTTTCTATTCTTCTCAAGGCTTAAAATTTCAAAACATTCCTTTGTACCTATTAGGATAATTTTTTATGCGTAGAAAATGTTTTAAAAATTCATTACCAAGAATTGACGTCTAAAAAATACAACGAGCGAATAACAAATCTACGTGTTATTTAATATTGAAAAATAATAAAACATTCAATCGCGTTTGTTTCACTTTATTGATCGCTAATATAAAAAGATACGCGTCGAAGTGAAATTTCATCCACGATATTATACATAAATGTAATTTGCTTTGATAACAGCTTTTAAGTATTAAATAACACAAACAGTAATTCGATAAAAAGAGATAAATTTCAGGTAATTCTAGAAATGAAACGAACCGCGAATCTCGAAAAATTAATTTTTCCTAATTTGAGGAAATCCGAATCTTTCCCGCATTGCGCAGTTGCCCCGTGCAACCGTTGACGCAGGAAGCATGCAAAATCCAGGAAACTTCACGAAAAATTCGCATTGATGTTTTCACGCTCTACTTACGACGCCGCAACGTCATTTCAAAGAATTTCAAAGAACTAATCTCCGTTAATTATGGAATGCTAATTCTTTCATCATGGATATCTGCTTTCAATTCAATTATTTATATCAATAATTACTTAATTAACGAATTCGTACATATGTTAAAATTATTGTATATTACGCGATATATCCAAAAATAACTTAATTTTAAGTCTCCTTTGAATTATACTAATTATCATTATTATTGAAGAAGATTCCAAGTTTCGATTTTTGATCACAGTGGAACCTTAATTATTAGAATACTGGTCGATAGAGTGACAATAATCATCGGGATATCGATTAATAAAAAATTTAGGGATCGATTTCCTTATAAGAAACATCGAAAGACAAGGACAAAAATTAAAACAAAAGGTTGTTAAATTACTATTAGAAAATCTTTGTTCGCGTCTAATATTACAATTAAAATGATTCAAACTATATAACTTTCAGCGTATCTATCGACCGATTTCTGACAATATTTGTTTCAATTGTTTACCTTCGAAGACTAACCTGGATCGACGATACGATAATGTCCATTTGTTAATGTATGTAATACCGAAGAGACTAGCGATCACGCGTTTACCCTTTCAATAGAAGCTACGTTTCACTGATTCTAATACCCATAAGACCTCTCTGTCTGTCTCTCGAGGAAATCGTTCCGATTCGATGAATGTGCATCTGCACGTCAGCGAAGAGTATGGCGAGATTCACTACGTTCATTGATCCGTGAACAAAGCCCGCCAAGTCGTTCGGCTTGTTCGTATCGGTCTCACAGCGGGATGTAAGCAAAAGAGAAAGTTAGAAAGAAACATAAAAAATGTCGGTATTCTTGAGAGAGATCGATCAGACTTAAGTCACGAGGAATACCGAGTTCGAACAACAACATCTTGATCCGTTGCATCGACGTTTTCTTTTTTATTTCGAAGCTTCGAGCATTGGAAAGAGCGAGATTAATTTTTTTCAATGTAGCAGATACTTGATTCATTCGTAAAGGATACTGTACGAAGTATTGAAATTTTTTTTTTATTTTGTTATTTCTGTATTTCGAGATAGGATCACAATAGCTATTATTTTATTCTTTGGATAAATCTATCATATCATTCTGAACCGAAAAACCTTTATTGCACTTTCTTACATGGACCAGAGATAAAAACAAAGGAATATCTTAAACCTATCGACTATATCTAGAATTATCTTCTAGTTACTATTTATTGTAATCAGCGCATCTGTATATGAATGGCGAGCGCGAACTCACCTTGTCATTTTCAACAATGTGTTTAAGCACTTGTTATGGAAAACTTCTTGATTGGCCCCGTTCGTAGAATATGCGTGTATGTGTAAGCGATAAATAATTATTGATAATTACTGGTGAAGATTAAGATATTTGTATAGCGATGTTTATATTCGATCACGTTTCTGTAATTCGACGTGACAATTGTACGTGAGCGTTTAGTGTATAATAAATCTTTTTTCTTATCATGTTTAATATTTATCGACAAATCAGGGAATCCAACGTTGACGTTACGCACCAAGTGAGTGCAGCAGAGCGCACTCTTCAAGTAAGAGGGAACGAGGAGCGAATGTAGAGGATTCAAAGGCAAATAACACGGCGGGGGTTTGTTTATTTTTCTTGGAGGCGAGTCGAGAGCGCAAATAGCATAAATGATCTAACGTTGCATCGAAATTTGCAACAGAACGGAAAATAAGGTGTAGCGAAGCAGCTCGCACAAAAATCCAGCTCTGAACCAGCAGAACTAACGTTTAAACGAATTCATATTTACCTTTGAAATTACTCATGTATAAAAAATGTCATTAGAAAATTCTGGTTCAGTATATCTGCAAAAGTCACATCAAACGTTGAATGTTAAAATTGAAAAAGATTTAAAAAAATGAATACATTATCTTCATTTTTAATTGTTATTTGTTATTCTACACGTTATTATTAATTCTTATATTTTTATAGTTACTAGATTACTACCATCGGTCCAAGTTTCATGACGACAAAACCACTGCCATCCTTAAAAAGAGTCTCCAATTCTTAATTCATTCTCATCTATTTATTGTTTCTATATTTCTACAATTACTAGATTATTGGCACAATTAACTTTTAAGAACAATAAATATGTTCCTATCGACAAAATTATTTTTCCAACTTTTAATCCGTTTTTATCTTACTTATCCTTCTTATACTCTCATTATCGCTAGATTATTTGCCAAAATTCAAATTCAATTGTAACGAAACTGTTTCCATTCCTAAAGGGATTTTCCAAAAGAAGTCGAGCTTCGCACAAAGCCGGTTAACCGTGTTAATTGCTAGAAGCTGCACGGTGAAAAGCACACTGGCAATCGCGACAGCAAATTACGCGTGCATGCTAATGCGGTGATAAAATTTCGCGTAGCTTAACCGCAATTTGAAAATGTTCAACGCGACTCCTTTCGGTTGTAATACGATCGTTATCTTAAATTCTCAAGCAAACGCGATCCCACCCTTTGTTCGTCTGACGACCGATGCAACGGAAGCGGAACGGTCGCAATTACGCGGTGCAATAAGCGTGAGACAAAAGATGAAACGGTCCTTTGCAGCCGATGACGATCCACTTGGACGAGATTTTGAAGAGAAACGCCGCCGTGATAACGGGGACTTTTGTACGAGAAACAGAGCAACGAAGGAGTCTTTCAAGTCTTAAGACTCGCGAGATTTTCATCTTGCTCCGTTGGGAAAGAAATGATTTCGACCAGTTGAAAACAAGTTGGCCACGCTACTTCCTCTGGTACTCGTTAGAGAATGTTACGCGTTCCGCTGCTAATGAGTCCATATTCAGTGGAAAACAAGCTACGAATACGACGCTGAACGCTGATTATTAAAATACCAACTCCTACGACAAAGTTGTAATTTAGTAGTTGGATTCCAGAGTTGCTGTAGTTTTAGAGACATATTTGCTCTGTTGCATTTATTCGCTGCAAAATAATGAGCGTTACATATAACAACGAATATATTACAATACGATTATTATTAAACTGTCATATAAATATATAATAATATTGGAAATTTAACCATTTGCATGTGACATGCAATGATTCTATATTGCGAACAAAGTAATATATAATGCCCTGGTTATAAAAAATGTATATGTATCGGAAATAAATTTGTTGTCCTTCGATTTCTTCCAACGTCGATAAAAATAAATAAAGATCTAACGTTATTCTTATTTGTTCAAGATTCGAGGAAAGTAAGCAAAAATATTTAGAAGACGGAAGCCTTTAAAGATGAAAGAGAAAATCATTGGTCTAAGGAAACTTGAATTCTCCACTATATAGAACCGTGTAGCGTGTGCGAATTAAACTATTTGAAAGCTTTACTTTCTTCGCTTCTGACATTCGTTTATTATTTCATCGAGCCTGCGTACGGAAGCGCCTTTTTCGTGAAAACAGTTTGTTGATTTATCAACTCCACGAAAGGCAATTTTATTTTTATGACTAACGATCTTGTAAACTTCCTTTAATTTCACCGAAGGCGTCGTTTCTTCAATCGTACACGATTATTCAATTGATCGACGACACTTGCAGCTTCGTAACGCATAAAGAAATCGTAGAAATTTGTCAGAGTTGTTCGTACAATATGGTGTGTACTTTGCGATAATACACCAACAAGCTGACAATAAATCGCCAGATTAAAAGAACTTTCGAATGTTAATGCATTATGCATACATGAATACTCGTTAAGCCTGCCATTCACGTTGACATCGAAGAAATATTGCCAATTAATTATACAAGTTGGAATAGATTTCACGGAAATAAACAGAGAACAAGCGTAACTCTGTTTCGTTTCGCTTTCCAGCTTCCTCACGGAATTATAAAAATGATCGATATTTACGGACCAGCTAATTTTAAATTCCACGAAGCGTAGCTTATAAGTCAAACAATTCTACTGGAAGGAATACACGACAGCTACGTTGTCTTTACGTATTAATTAATTGCATGCAAATATATTAATGCGATTTCCATATGATTACAAAAACGGTTAATGATAAAAGAACGTTTCATTGAAAAGTAATGATACGTACAAATAACTTCTGCAGCCACTGTACTCAATGCAAATAAAGATATTCATATCTTTGCCTTAAGTTCAAAGCATGACATTTCAAATATCGATCTAACCTTTAAATTTTGACCTAAATCTTTGAAAGAATTTTGCAGCGAAAAGTTCTCACACTGCTAATCAAATGTCAAAATGATTTATATAATACACACACAGGCGCATCTTGTGTACCGGATATATCCTTAAAATTTTTCATGACAAGTGCCCAAATACTTTCACGAGCCACCATATATGAAAAATATCAATTTTATCTAACCATAAGGCGTATGCACTGCTTTAATTACGATATGTTTTCTTTTTTCTAAGAAGAAATGCGAATCGACAGAAGTGGCCAACAAGCTCTCGAGGTTAAGCTGGTTTTCATCTTTTCCGCGGGTTTCATGATTGAAATTCGCGATGCATGAAACGAGACTCTGCTTTCGTCGTAATTAACACTCGCGTTACCGAGCTGCGCGTTTTCAGATACGTCAAGTTCGAAGTCACTGCCCCCTAACCCTTTCTCACTGTTTTCCGCTTCCGGTTTCAAACGATCATGCAAGAACAAAATTTATCCGGCAATTTCAACTTATTCGATCACTCGTTCCCTTGTATCAGATTCACAGTTTACTAGCGGTGTTAAAAAGTTCATCGCCACGAGAGGAACGTGTCCTAATAAACGAAACTTCGTATTACAATGCAGCTACAATTCGTGTTTCGCATTTGACCGCTAGGAATTTGATAATTCTGTGTTACAAATAGCTGAGAACAACGAGTCAGACACGGAAGTAGTAAGAACAGGCGTCCCGCTGCAGTAGTCATTCACTGAGCTGGTCAGACAGTGGTATAAGTTTGCTTTGTTGCATAATTGATGCAGCAACTCTGATCAATGAACGTAAGCGTGGAATATCTGGGTCGTTGTGAAACCAATAAAACTTACCAACATAAATAGGATGAATAGTACTTGTACCATTGAATTAGATTTGAACGATTTCGATTTAAATAAATTACAAGATATTATTTGTATATGTAAAGCTCTCAGGTATATCTTAATAAATATCAATGGAGGCTTATTTAATCGAATGATAACTTTTCCAATTTAAATTGCTTTTTATATGACAAGCGAGATATTAGTCTGTAATTTGTTTCATTGGAAATTTTAAAATTTAAATAATAATTAAGAAATGATGGAAACAATCGAATGAAAAATATCATTCTTTTTGTGGGCGCATCAATCGCTAGATATAATTGGTTATTATCTAATTATTCTCACAACGTGCTTTCAATTTATTTCTTTTAAAATTAGACAATAATCGAGTTATTGAGAAAAATTTAATTATTTAATCGCTCTTTGCTCGTAATTGTTTGTAATTGCTTAATTTTCTATATATATTCCGACTGAGCTCTATTATATTCATTAAATATTCATATGTAAGAAATCAGATAAATCCTCTACATCTTTTGACGTAATCGACTATATTTTTAGATTCGTATTCTTTGAGTATTGTTTAAAGACGTTTCTGTAAGGGTCGTAGATTCTCGAACTTATATTAGATGTTCCTCTCAAATGAAGTTTATACAATGAGTGTTCCTAAATATGTCTGGCATATACAAAGCATTATTCTAGAATACAACTCTCGTTATCTATTGCTTTCTGCACGCAAATCCAGCCTAGTCACGTCACCTTCAGAATGGGCTTAAATATTGATTTCCAATTCCTCTTGTGAGTACTGCGCTATTCTTAACGTTTATAAATATATCGCGTTACTCTTCTGCTGCACTATGACATAAATTTTTACCAATGAATACGAAAAGATTTCTCCCTACAGCTCTTACGAACGAATCTGGATTTCTTTCGTGTTTGCCTTCGAAATGCCTTCCTTTTCCAACTTCAATTTTATGCAGATATATTTTTATTTCTACATATATTTTCTATACACTGAATCTGCTTCAAGTATATTATCTTATATGCTTGCAGCGATTCACGAATGTGCTTATATAATTAGATAGAACATTTTTATGAATAATAAAAATTGAAATTTCATTAACACAGTAGTAAAACGCAATTATTATAATTAATATTTATTCTTTAAAGTTTCATTAGGAATTAATTTTTCTTAATGGGAAGTAAAAATGTTGGAAAAATCCTTATCTGAATATTCGAAAGGTACTTATTGAAATTATTATTCCGCGCACGCGGTACTAAGTAGTTTTAACGTAAATTACTCGAAATTTTCAAGTTAATATTACGTAAAATGTGTATGATAATTTCGTTTGGAGCACTTTGCACGCAGATTATAAAACACTTTGAATTAATGAGGTATTAAGGTATGATAAACGTACTATGAAATTCACACTTCCATAACAGAGGATCTACCTCCACCAAGCTTAAATCAGTAAAGGTTAATGAAGTACTAAGAATCCGGAGAGGTTTAAATATTAGACGGGCAATCTATCTACCAGGGGCTACGCGCTGAAAAGTCTTTAATAATAGGACCGCTTAATAGACATTACACGTGAAGGGAAATAACCTCGATAATTAATCGTGAGGTGTACGAATTAATAACTGAAATTCCTGGTAAAAAAGAAAGGAAATTTTATTTCAAGAAAGCGATGTTATAAAATAGTCGATATATCGTAAATTTCTACAAATTTCTCCAATTATTCCAGTACCCGCGTACGTATTTCTTTGATTGCTTTATTTCTAAGAAGAATTAAATATAATAAAATTATGTTATTCGATTATTTGACCATTTCCGGTATCTAAAAGTTGCAGAAAGTATACAAAGTATATTCAAAATGTTTATAAACGTTTCGTTAAAAATTTATGACCGAAATGTGAAAAGTGAATCGCGCGATAATAGTTTTTCCTTTAGTTCGGAGCACAGCAAGAAGAGGGAGCGCATGTTTATGTCATCTGTATGTATAAGCTATGTTTACTATTTAATTTGCATAATAATCACGTACGAGCGGAATAAAATCAGTACGCTATACGACAGAGATTATTTCAACATCAATTCAAATGCATCGTCCGGATGAAAATATAAACACTTATAAAATGTAGACATAAAACAATTTCATGGCAGCAGTTTCATGACTATGCAAGCAGAAATTACAGATAGGAAACTTTATATCCTTTACATAAATACGTATTCACGTATTATGGAAATAAAAGTATTACACGCACGAAAATCCTACGTTCTTCTCGGAAAAGATTTGTTTAAATATTTCTAGCAAATTGAATTTCAAAGTAACGACTACATCAGAAAACGAAATGGACAGCAATTTTTGTCTCATTGTTTAAACGTCAATATTATCTGAATAATTAAATACATGTATGATACGCGTGAAAGTCTTAAACGACTAACAAGAAGAGCAATTAAGAACTATAGAAACAAATAGAGATTATTAGCCAAAGAAAGTTTTAGTTGCTCTTGAAACGTTAATGTTTGTTAGTATGTACAGGACAAGAAGAAAAATGGAACAAAGTAACGTGTTACTGACTAAGTGGCGTGAAAATGTACAAACTTAGCCAGCATGAAGAACAAAAAGATGCCTACGTCTTAACTAGCAATGATTATACATATGTTGAGCAATTGCTCAGGAGAAGGGAACATTGCGGCAGTCGCATTGCCGAGACAAATGAATACCGCCAAGATATCACGATATAAATTATCGCTTAGAAGCAACGCGACTGCAAACCGAGAGTGCAGTTTACGACAGACGCAATATTCAATGCATTGTCAACGGAATAATAGTAATCCATAAGTTGCAAGATTATTCATATCACGTTATTTTGTCACTTTTTATATAAAACATTTCTATCGTTAAAGCTTGATACGATAAAATCGACGATATAATGTTTTGATACAATAATTGAGCGAAGATATCAATTGCCGTTATCAAATCTAAGATTGAAAAACGTATTGGCTATTTATTTGAGAATAGCGATGAAATCAAAAGAATAGAAAAGTAAAAAAAGAAAAAAAAATAGAGAAATATTTTAACGAAGAAATTTTCAAGTTTTCTTTAGTTTCGAAATGATAAATGGAAAATTTTAATTAAGCGGGCCAGATGATCTTATTGCGTTTGATAGTTTCGATACTCTTGCAGCTCTTGTTCTTTCCGAAGATTCTGCTCGTGCTTGGTGGCATGATTTATGACCTTGTAACTTAATATGACTTTTAAATGTTCAAGTTTGTTCAAGGTATAAAATAATTTTGCATCAAAATAATTTGTTTCTCTCAATAAGCTCTGTAATTTAATATTTATCGCCAGGAATCACGAGAATCTTATTTACTAATTACCACTTAATTCTGTGTATAGATGTTGCAGCGCTGAATGCGCTAATAATCTAAATAGAATTTACGAAGTTGGTAGGAGAAAAGTAGTTGCAGAATGCGGTTGTACGCGCAAACCACTTTAACACTACTTGCATGTATATGCGTATCGCTGCAGTCACATCCGCATTTTCGACGAAAGTCGTTATTTTCCCGTTTGAAATTTAAATCTTTTCCTTCGTAATATTCTTTCAACGAGACTTTCTATACGAAGAGAAATATCGCGTACAGAAGCAATACTTGGCATGCAGCTTCTACAAGTATTGATTGGAGCGTATGGAATACGATAAAGTCAATAGGTTCAAACGATCAATATACATCATGAAAATTAATCAGTAAGGTTAAGGGAGTCGAGAATTTGCAATTTTATTCGATACTCGTTTAAACATTTTCTGTCTTTCATAGAAAAATAATGAAAAAATGTGATATGTTGTCAACCAATTACAAATTATATTACTAATGTAATATATTCATAAAAATTGTCCATGGTAAGTGTCTGAACACTCTCGTGAGTAACTGTATTTCATATTAAATCATTTCCTTTTAGTCATCAAGTAACACGAACATCACAAAGTTAGATAAAATCATCATATTACTCCTATGTGGTTTTCATTCGTAATATAGTTATTCTAATTTGCCATTTTCTTTATGCAGTTCAGTATGGTTTCTATACTGTTCGTATATCGAGAAATTCGCTTCTTTTTTTTTTTTGCTTAATTACGCGCCAAAGAATTTTTTGTCTATGTAAGTAATTGGAAGTTGAAAAGATTTTTGCATATTTCCAGCGAAATCTGTTCTGTAATGTGTTCTTTATGCGAGATCGTTAGCGCGAGCTACGTAGTGAGATAAATGTTGGATACGAAAAACGGAGGCGGAGAGGCTATTGAAACAGATGGTACTGTCGTGCCATGGTGCTGGTTCAGCGGGAAAAAATAGGATAAAAATGACTGGCGGAAGAAAAGTGCAGATTTCTACTATTTTTGAGGCAGCCTACATTACCAGATTTCTCGGCTGTACGATTTATTGTCATCTTCAGGGTAATTTTTCCTCGTGGAAGAAATCGATAATGGTAATAGGCATGAATGATCTTCGAACCTTCGACTGTAACGTATTACACTCAATGACCGTACTTTTCACTGCGTAAATCGGCTACGATTTTGATAAATTGTTATCACACTGACATTCATAGTTGTCAGGAATAATATTTTCAAACACGAAAATACGAGCCGAAATTCTAGAAAGTAAGCGTTATGCATTTGTAATGAACTTTTACCCTTTTGTACTGAAATGTTTTCTACTTTTTAGCGAAATGTGTCGAATCGAAATATTGTTGTTTCTTAATTAAGAGAAACGCATTATGTGTTTTTTTTTCTGTATAAAATAATTCACTCAGTTAATAGACTTTTCTCTTAAACTTCTTTCTACTTCGAAATTCCTCTTTTCCTTAAATTAGAGGAAATAGATTATTTTAAAGAATAATTTATTTAACCAATAATATAATCTTAGTTTTGCAATGACTCGATCGATATGCAATTCTCCTTTTTTTTAAATAAAACGTTTAAATATATTTTAATTTCACGTGCGATTCTATTCACAAAGTAACGTGGATTGTGACGTCTAGTTAATAAATTTACTAAAAATGTCTTTCAATTTTATATTCTAAGAATTAAAACGTGTGAACGTATTTCATCTAATTTGTATAATTTTATACAGCTAACAATGTTGATTTGAACGCCGTACTGATAAGTGCGTATCGAGTATCATTTAAGTTTGCGAATTGATATAACCAGCATACGTAGACTAACATTGCGTTCGTAGACTAACTCGAAGATTCGAGATCAATTCACGAACAGAGTGGGTGGTTACTTGAAACTTGCAACTAGTTCAGGAACTGTGTCTGCCCTTGTGGAATAAAGCAGAGGCAAGATATCGTTCAAGTTGGTAACGTCGTTAAATGGACATGATTTTATTATAGATATCTGAAATCGCATGAGTTATCTCTTGTTACAGGCTACGTTGTCAAGTTAGGATTAGCTTCGTGTTACAGATTTCGATTAACTAGTGTACGAGGCCTATAAAAGAGTTTTGATTATATTCTAGATAATATATTTCGTGTGTCTCGCAATTACGAAGTTGCGAATTAAATTTACAATAATTTATCACGCGCACCTACGAAATACGTACGTTCGTAAATACAACAAGTACCTAGTTAATTAATTCAACGCGATGAATTACTTTTCTCCGGACCAGTTAATTTTAAATTAAAATTCAACCAATAATTAAAGTACGCGTTATCCGACAACCACAATTGTATTATTAAATCTGTTTATATCAGCCGTGTTTAATAGAACCTCTGAAATTAATTTCTGTTCCAAGGCAAATCTATATAATAGAATTATAGAGATCAGATGGTTAGTTGTTTGTTAAATCGCGTGCTTACTTTTACTATTATAATACATTGTACTCTGCTGTCTTACAAGAAACGGCACAACTATCTTTTTATAACAGCAAATGTAATAACATTATATTTCTCGAGTCACGATATATATCACGTTTATGCAGTAAGACTCTATTTACAAAAGTTCATTTTCAGTTCTATTCTCATACTATATGCTTCTTTTATTATATTTATTATTCAATTCGTATCATTTTGTTTAACATTAAAATTACCAACGACTAAATTATAAAACTTGTACCACAGAAATCAAAACGAATGGTAGCTATACAAAAATATACATAACACAGAGAATAAAATGTGCCATTATCCAATATACTATACCAAAGAATATATAAATTCCTAAAAATGCATACATGGTACTAGTATTCTGTTCATTATTATCGAATTTAAAAAACTATCACCGGCACGGTGCTTATAATGATTTCATGGTTGCAAAAAAAAAAAAAAAAAAAAAAAGAGAGAAAACAAAGAGAATAAAGACACGACTAAACAATATGGTAACGCTTTAGCTTGTACAAATCGATTTTCAGCTGTGTCGAGTTAATTTTTATTTTTAGCAGAAACGTTACTCTTTACAACTTTTGTATCGGCGTTTCATTGAATCTCTATTGATATTCGTCCAACGTGTTAGTCAAGAGTTACTTTGGTCCCTGTGATAGCGAAACCCGGTATAAATTGCAGCGAAATATGATGAAAGTGGTTTGGCTGGGAATCAAGTGGAAATAGAGGTCTACTGACAAGACGAATGGCACTACGTACGACAACTGACGTCATTCCATCTGGACGCTTATGCCCATGATGGATTTTATATAAACGAATTTCAATTAATCCCACGTTTGCTGACGAATGAACGACAATGCATCAACATTGTGTATCAAGCGTAATAGCGAGGTAAAGTGCACGAAAAACGTAGAACTTTTGTCAGTTGGCGCGGCAAGCGCGAGTAACAACGATCACATTAAGCGGTTTTAATATGTAAACTTGTGCTGCTTATTTATGCCATATTTTAACTCACCTGTACTCGGATCGTTGGTTACGTTTCTGTTTCCCAAAATCGAGGAATTAAAATAACAAACGATGTACGTAAGCGCTAACGAAATAAAAATTTTATACATGATAAGGTAATAAAATGGCTTTTTCCTTTCTATCCGAAATTTGTATTTCCGACACTTTATTATTCATTATCTCTAAATTACCTTTTCACGGCGACGAGTAAATTTCCGATGTTAATGTTCAATTTTTTCGTCACGGTCCTTAGTACTCGTTCGCGAGAACGTCTGTTTTAATTATTTACGCTAAGTCGAACGCGAGCTTTAGCGTTCTGTATGCAGGCGAATAAACAAAGTCGCGTCGTTTGCGGGGTATTGTTGTGCGCATCGTTAAATGCAAATGCACAGGAGAAGCACAGATTTATAGGCATGAATGTGACCCCGCGCCTTGAATAAGAATTTCGATGATAAATACGTTTGGTATTATTCCATGCTGATGGCGGGCATCTGTTCTTATTAAAGATACAGGAAATTCCACAAAAATAGAGTCGCGGTTCTATGATCTTGGAAATGCTCTTACTGCGGAAAAATTGTACAATGAGAATCTTCGGATAATATGTAACATGATAAGCGATGTTGATTATGATAATATTTCTTATTGATCTCTTACGAGGTTTATGTAAATCCGGTCAATGAAACGTTTTTAAACATAATTTCTCCACAGTATCTTTTTTAACATCACCAGTTTGCTAGGAAGAAATAATGAATTTTAAGATACGTGCAAGGATCCACCATAAAAGTGAACTATTTTCCAGGATTGAAGTACTATTGTAAAATTATGCTACTTCTATATATATTTTTTAATTAAATCTATTTCTATATATATTTTTCTATACCGTATCGATCCTCTGAACAATATTATCTTTTATAAATAATTTATGATTCTCGAAATTGACCATCTGATTTGTTAAATCACCGACTGATTTATGCCACGAAATCTCTTCTATCTGGAAAATTCCGTACAAGAACGTGCAGTCAGAAGTATTTGTGGAAACTTAACTATCGCTTTAATTGACTTATGAGTGTTTGTTAGCCTGAAAGCCGAAACAATTTTAACGACTATAACTTCCTTGTTACGACAATTTGGGAATCGCAAGAAACTCGAAGCGAAGGGTAGTTTGCTGCACATCGGAAAAGATACACAATACACAAGCAGACAATGTCGTTGTCGCAGCCATAACGACGTTAAACTTTAATGGGCTAATTTACTTCGAACAAAGATGTCTGTTACACCGCAATATACGCTTTACAAATTTCGAATCGGTATCCATCGTCCATGGCATTTATTTTGTAATGGAATCGGTTGTAAAAGATTTTTTGATATGGAAATATTAGATGAAGATATTTGAAATTATTTGTACAGAAGAAAAATCCTATTTTATGGGATTATTCTTGAAAACTTTCGTCTATCGTCATAAAACTTAGAGCGCTATAGAAATTTCTCTTTAGTATCATAGAATTAGAAATGTTATAAACTACAAATTATTGCAATAAGGATATTTTAGTAATCTATAATTCTTTTTACTTCATGTATTTCTAAAACATTCAACTTTTTTCGCTACTAGTTGCATCTATATATCATCTCGCCAATATAGATGTACGTTTATTCCAATTTTCTTTTTTTTTTTTGGAGTATTATTTTGAGTACTAATTTTTGTTTTTATGTTGGTGTTATGTCTTATCAGTTCGATTGTATTCAAACGTTTTTTCTAGATCTCTAAGAGAAGTGGAATAGAGTAATTTAGATCTCGAATTCAATCCGTGATTTACTTTCTTTTTGCGACCACGCAATTTGTAAGATCACAGTGAAAGACATGTAAGTTTAAGTTTCATTCAAGACCTACGTTTAGGGGCTTTCAAGCAAAGTTCAATCGTCTTGAAGCATCGAAGTTAAATGTAGATTTTATGCACGCTGGTCACGAAATCTCTGCCAGTTTCCTTTTCCTTACAGAGTTACTAAAATTATACAGAACGTTTCCATATCTTTTTGCTTCTAACTAATTATTGACAATTAAACGATAATTTCTAAATAAATTTCAATGTTTCTCGATAGTTAATTAAATGTATGCATTTAATATTAATATCCGAATCGTTTTAATATATAGACGTATATAGAAGAAATTAATATACATAATATATATAAATTGATAATAATAATAAGATATAAAACTTTAAGCTTTCGTGGATTATCATTAGAATATTATCTAATTTTTGTCTCACTTGTGGGAAATTTAAAGACGAATGGAATGCACGCAATACGCAAGAATATATAAAATAATAATACCATTCTCAGTACAGTAAATCTACAGTATTCGTTAAATGAAATAAATCTTTGCCAAAACGCTACTCTTTTCATTCTTTTCGTAAGGATATGAATTTGCATAAATAATCGCACTTCGATTACAATAATTTCAATAGGGAAACGTAAACATTTGAGTGGAAATTCTAAAAAGTAAATTTATCATTGCAACGTCTTTCATCGTAAGACGTCTAAAAATAAAACGTAGTATAAGACACGTAGCGATAGCTACGAATGTCGGGAAAGCTGAAGGATCTTAAATGAAAACGGTCGAGAAGGAACGCCAAATCAAAATGTCGGTAATTGTGCCTCGAAGGGGTAATTTTTCCTTCTTGTTTTCTTATCGACTGTTTTCCTTTCAGCCCTAAGCGGCAAACTTCGCTGTTGGTAATCCTATTTTTGCTACTACAATCGCTTCGAGTACTTTTCTGTCCTTATTTCTTCCAGTTATTGCGTTAACGCAAAGTCCCTAAAGGGCTTCTCCCTCGCAAATAAAATATGTATCAAAGTTTACGATTATTATGCAGCAATAATCGAGATATAAGCAAAGTTATCAATGTTAGATCAAGATAATGAAAAAGTTCAATTTCTAGTACTAATTATTGTAATAAATTTAACTTGTTTTCCTCGCTATCCGTCTGATTTACAATTAATAGATGTATTTCGATAATATAATATTTAATAGTTGAATTCTACGAACGAAATGAACATGCGATGCAAAAGGAAACTAACGCGTCGTGGGATTATCGCGAGTCTTTTCTTATAAAGAAAGTTGCTCGTGTTACTCCGTATACATCTTTGTAGGTCATCGCTACTAGATAGAGTTATTACTTAAATACACTTCTCTGCAATGTGAACAGTCTCATCCTTTTTCTACAAAACGTTTTCATTTTGATTCCGTACATCGATCTTCCTCGTACGATAGAAAGCGTCTGTTTACTTTGCGCTGTTACGTTTCTTTTTATATAAAAATACGTTTAAAAAAATATGTGGAGTATGTGTACGATGACCAGTTGTTAAGTAAAACTCAAACAACGTCTGACATTAAATAAAAATGTATTTAAAAAAAAAATGTAAAGTAGGATTGGTATACTAAATATTTAAAAAATTCAGCAATAAATCTCGACGTAGCTCTACTTCTCTATTATTTAAAATTAAGGTTTAAGAGTAAAATTTAAGATGCAGATAGAATCTTAAATTTTCATTCACCCTTTTCATACGTACACTCACGATATTTTACATTCTCTCCACTTCTCGAATTATTTTCCTCAACTATTTCTCAGCAGTAATTTAGAATTACAACTGATTACGTAAAGCCATTCATTCTAATTTCTTATGCACATTTTATTCTACTTAATGCCTTGGGTTGCTTGTACGGGTTACCACCACAAACTCTCATTACTGCCTCGTTTCGTTACTGATATTTTAAATATCTCCGGTCGAGTGTCTCAATTCGAAATAAAATCAGAATGTTAATTCAGCGAAAACAAAATTTAAATATATTCATTTCAAGTAGTTTAAAATCTGCACAATGAGAAATATTGGAAATTGATATCTTAGTCTACCAAGACTCATATCTTGGTGTAATTGTTATAATTTAGAAAAGCTAATAACACAAACATATATTTCATTAATAATTTTAATATTCCAACTTATCAAAGTAAAACAAGTTAAAACATGACGTATAAAAGTCAAAATATAAAATCACGATGCTCCCCCTTCTCCACAGACTTCTTCATTTTCCAGCTAACTGCAAGAGACGATGTTTCAACGCCAGATGCCTTATTTGCCGGATATTAAATGAGCCTGATCTCCGATAAGAAAGATCATTCTATCCGGAAACATGGCACAACAGATTTCGATAACGGTTCATTACGGGATTTGATGCGACGTACGGTCGGCCTGTACGTCTTGGAAGGTCTTGACATCTACTTAGTAGGCATTTCACGGAGGCTTTGTCCGATAAACTCTGATGAAGGCCTGAGCACCGCAAATTGACGCTGTTACGTGCAGGTAACAACTATTGACCGAAACAGTAGGGTCGCATCTAATTACCAGAGTGTTCGGAACAAGCTGTATTCGCGGTGCTCTTAGACTAATTAGCGTAATGTACATACTGAACTTAAAGCCGTATCGAGGGGCACATTTTGCGGAGTGGCTTTCGCTTGTCTCGTGTGTTGTATCTGACGTATCTCACGCGATACGCTTTTGTTACAACCGTGTCATTCGCCGCGTTTGTTTCCTCGAACGAATAAAGTACTGTAACGGAAGGAAGCAGCAACGAGCAAGTACAAATGCAAGCCGAGAAAATCAATGAAACGAAATTTGTGGGGCTCTTTTTGTTTCCTATTCAGCAGACTATTTGCAGTTTGTATTTAAAAAGAAAGAAAGAAAAAAGATAGACGTTTACATTTGAAGAATAATTCTGTCGGATATGAGAGAAGTGTTTTTGACAATTTCTCGAAATTAATTTCATCTCTCCTTTTATGTTTCTTCCAAACTTTTCCTAACTGGCTTTTAAAAACATGTAATTTGATGGTAGTAATTATTTGTTTGTTCAAATATCTATTCCACACAAAATTCAATAAAATTCAGATACATTATGGTAATATCAAAGTCATAATGTCATCGAAGTATCCATCGTCTTTGAAGTCGTCCCAGTTAGCATCTCTGCTGATACATAAATCAATGAATCTACATATTTTAGGTATACAAGCACGGTTGAATAATCTCAAATATATTTTCGACCTTCGTTCGTTGATGCTCGAGAAAGAACACAGTAACAGAAAGAAGAAGTGTGCCAGCATACGTAAACACCCTATTATTGCCATTCTTATCTTTCCACTGGAGCGGATAAGATATAACAGAAGGCGTCGAAAAATACATAGAAACCTCGTTGATATATCAAAAACTCCCTCAAGAATGGCTACAATAAAATTGTTGAAAACAAGATGCGAGGCAGTATTTTCGTGTACACTTGGAAAGACACGTGTTAGCCGGGAAAAGGGGGTGACTATGGTTGCCTTTAGGCTTACGTTGTCAAAGTTCAAACATGACGGACAGGGGTTAGCCTTTTGCCAGTCGAAGTTTCCTTTCTCCTAACCTCCTATCGCTCTTCAATCGATACCACCCTATATATGTATATTGTTAGTTTCTCCTTCTATCGCGGGATAATGGTTGTATAGCGTTGCATGCAGACAAGCTTCAACTGTTAATAACAGAGTTCTCTGTTCCCTCTCGAGAACTGAAGGAGTTAGATACTCGAATAAATACATCAACAGGAATATGTTCGTGTACTGTACAGTACGCGTAGAATGAGAAATTGTATATTTTTTCAGTGATTAGGTATTTAAATATCGATTAGTGCAATCCAAGTAATGAAATACTTTAACCTTTTTCAATCGGTCGCTGCTGATCGAGTTGTTATTAGCTGTTGTATAAAATCTAGTTCTCTATTGGAACATTTTATATATATGTTTTACATGAATTATTGTAAAAGTTATATTCAACATTTCGATTTTTAATTTATGCTCTAACACATTTAAGTAAGTATTACGTGTAGTAAAAATTCTTCCTTTTAAATCATACGATATGAAATAGTGTTGAAACGTAGGTATTTATTTTTTTTTAACAATTTAAATTTATTATCGCGAATTTGATCACTTTTAATATACTGCTAGAAAATTACCACATTTACAGCTCAGAATCGAAAGGCATTCTTTCCCTCATATGAGGTAGATGCATGGGTTCTAATTATCCTAATATGCATACGGGTCAATGAGCAATGACCAGCTACAATTTGATTGCACTAAATTAATACCCAGAAATAAGATATAAAGCTGAACAAAAAAAGTTAATCGAAGCACAAAATATGAAAATATTTTGAAATCTATTCGCTATAATGTAAAAAACATTAATAAATTAATGTAAGTCATAAAATAAAAAAAAGTTGCCAGCGTCGAAAACTTTATTATGCAAATACGAAATTATTCTGTATTAATATTTATTTTGTTGGCCATAATCATGTGCAGATGAAGCATGATGCTTGAAGTGACGTTAATCACGAGTACGATGATTATTCGAAACGAGAAAAGTTGGATTGCCGCGTTGGAGTTTGTTTTAACGAATTTGAATATGCTTTCTCTGGATCATCTAATTATGGCGAAGCAAAAATCTTGACAGTTAGTATAACGTTTAAAATCATACCATAACGCGCTAGAATTTATTCAGGAATATCGTGATTCGTTCTAAATATTGTTTTTCAATTTATACGGGTTTTCAGAAAAGCTGGCTAAACGCATCTTTTTTAATTAACACGTAATGCTCGAATAAATGCAATCGTATTCGGTTGATGAAGAATTCTGAATAATTTCTCATTATACTCAGGAGCAATGATTTATTTTTATTAACTTTTATTATATTTCCTGTGTGCAGATAAATCTCATAAAGGCTTGAATAATTTAAAAATGTATAATACGTATCAAAGTAAACGAGGAAATGTTGTATCAACGTAGATCTACAAATTAAATTTAAAGGGGATGGATCATTCCAGGTCAGACTTTTATTCCATCTTTTATATAAAAATCTTTTGGCTTACAATTAATTTTTTTGCATCCATTTTATTCTTTCTATTTTGTAATTTAGATCAAGTTACTTTGATAAATAAAATAAACGTGTACCTCTACTTTAAAGTTAATTACGAATCTGTGCTTTCATTTATAAACCACCGGACAAATTGCGCTTGTAAGAATAAATTACTCTGCATTTCTGCAATCTTATTAGAAATCTGCCTTAATACACATTTCGTACAATTTATCAAATGTCGAATGATTTACTCATAAAGGTCTATACGAAGTGAACATTTCTCACTTGCCTTATTAATTATTTACTTGCTTCAAAATTAGATGATTCTTTCCCCAGATCATCCGTAATATTCCAAAATTAGTTGCGCGTCTTCGATCCGGTCATTGTGTTGCGGAGTAAAAACCACAGGCAATTAAATTTTCAAGAAAATTAAATTCTCTATGTGTATTTTTAAATATAATAAGAGTTTTCTTAATCTAAACGTTGATATTTCTACATTCAACTTTACTTGGATATTTATTGAAATAGAAACGAAGCGTATGTAGTATAAGAAAGTGATACTAATGTGTTATCTATCGCCAGATTAATTTCATGCTCTTTTATGTGAAATTATAAAAGATATCTATGCAAATAAAAATTAAATATCGTATCCAATCCATACTAGCGAAATGAAAAGTCAATATTAACAGAAACTGTTCGTTGTAATTATACTTAAACATAGTTCTCAATATTCCAAGTCTATTAACCTGTACAATTAAATCGATCGACACTTATACTACTTCCTTCGGAGAGTAATTTATGACGAAAATTTTCCGACTTGTCGAAGAAAAATATAAATTTCCTCAATTCCGACCACATATTTATCTTCATACCATTCATCGAAATTATCGTTAACCGCGTAAATTCCGATAGGAAATCGCTACTAGTATACAAATGATTTCCATTGTAAATGATGTTGAAACACCGCATTATTCGATAAACGCAATAAACTACCGATAAGCGCTATAGATATATTTTGGAATTTACATTATTACTCGGCATTGAATTATACGAATATTAAAACAATAAATACTATTACTTGCTACACAATTTACTCGTAATATATAGGAAACTCTGAATACAGTTAATTTGTGACATAATGTTCGTTCTTGGTATGTTATAACAGTTGCATACCATTTACAAAGGAATTCTACAGAAATTCGATTAATCGTGTTACCTAACGCTCGCTGTGTACGACTTTGTTCATTAATGTCGGTAAAATAACGACACAGTGTCAAAAGTCATGGTTACAACGGCTGAATTTACGAGCCATTACATACTGAGACTTAACGAGTTCGTTATGGTTGGTACTCACATCGAGCGGATTGATTTACAGTGAACGCGAGCTAATTGGAGCCACGAAATTAGTTAGCTGTTTGAGATATAATCCAGAGAAATTACCCTCTCACGGGAGTCAATATTTAGAACAAACAAGTTTTAGTGAAATTTCTTACGTTTATCTCTCGTTATTTTCAATTTATAATTGATAATCTTGTTACTTTATAGTACAGTGAAACGTTGCGTACGAATTTAGTTTTAGTAGACAGAAACAGACTGTTTACACAGAGTTTCCAGTGTGTCTGGTAGTTAATTAGTTAAGTGTGCTGCTTATCCTTAATACGAATGTGAGAAATTATGCATATCGATAACAATTCATTATGATATTATCGTTATGCTAAAAAAGTACTATTGGGTGAAAAATGGCAGTAAAGAACGCAACAAAGTTAACGTTACGTCAATATATGAAATCTTATACAAAGTTTTATTACTTTCTGTCAGATGTACATTTATCGCTTGCAAAATTAGCTGAACACAAGAGAAGAATTACGTCCTTGTAACAAGCAAAGGTTTTATCTTTGTAAAATTATAAAACAAAAAGAGGGGGAGGGGGAAGGCGCGAATATTTTATTCTTAGGGTAAACACTGATTTATTAACAACCTGTTTGACGTTCGGTATACGTTGTTTTTGTTTACTCGACTCGCGTTTAGAGCTTCATTAATCGCGACCCTCTCTTTAAAAAGTTCACGCGAACAATTAATCGCGAAATAAAAGCCATTCTCGCGATAAAATCAACTTCGCTGCATTGAAACTCGTTTCACGACTCTCAGTGTCGAACGTTCTCAATAATCGTTTGCATTTTTAACAAAGAATAATTTCTGAAAATTACTCTGTGTCATCGAAAACGTTATTATTATACGTTATTATTAAACGTTATTATTTATATGGTATTTAAATTGTGTCACGTATGCATTAAAAAATGTGTATATAACTGGTTTTCCTTTTGTTACAGGTAATTATTTCTACTTATACACAGCTAGAATTGTTCTGGACTTCTTAGAACCTCGTCAAAATTCATTCAAGTATGTAACACAAGATTTCTTTATGTGTTTCACTATAATTTATCGGACTCAAGATATTCTTTCGAATCTCTAGTTACACAGTTATTAATCAAACCATTTTACTTCAATTTCGAGCATCGATTTGAAATCGTCGCAAAGTTGGAAGTAAAATCGAGACGATTTCAACAATTTCTCGACTTGAAAGTTAAAAATTTCTCGATTTTATTTCCATTGTTGTATTTATCGAAATTGGTCCCCTAATTCAATGGACTAATTTGGACGAAGATTGAATATCGTAAATTAATTAGTGTAGTAAAGATTTGGTTTTATTCGCTAATTAATAAAATATTCTGTTAAGAAATAACGACAACACTTAAAGCTCTTTGTTCGTGTTTCAAGAGGTACGGATGGAATTATAAGAAAAACAGCAAACATAAGTATAATGTTTGCAAGCTCGAGAAGCTACGTATAAAGAGACATTTCCTCGAAAGAGATCTGAGAATCGGAGTACGTTTATTGTCTTATTTTCACTTAAAATACCAGTGAAGGATAATATCTTTTACGTGGAATGAAGAAAGTCGTTAGAAAGATCGAATTGAATGACTGCGACATAACAAGAAACTCCGAAATAAAGCTTTTTACTCTTTACTTTTAGAAATACACGTCGTATCCAACAAATAACAATTCTTACTTCTCATCAACCTGGATTTCTGCTTTTACAGCAACATTATCGTCAGAGAACTAAATACCGTTAAATACATATAGCAGAAATACGTCGTTCTTTCATGGAAAACAATTTGAAACGTTCATATGAATACTAAAAACCAAGTGGAATAACAATTGGCATTGTATCGAAAAAATGAATTATCAGCAAAAGGAAATATCATAGAGATGAATTAAACACAATTAGTATCGTATTATTATTATTATAAGGCGTTAAAGGACGATACATATAATAATAAATATAATGGCAATGAAGTGTTAGTTCGAGGAAATATCTTTTAATTCTTTCCAACTTTCGTATCTCGTTGGCTAATGGCGCAACATTAACCGGAAATGCTGCAGTCTGTGGTAATTTCCGGTGGAGGTCGGTAAAGAAGAGAGTACGTAGAGATTGATCGTTGCCTCCTGTTTCAATCGTGGTTCTAGTCGGAACCCCGTAGAAATATACGCAACGATATTACAGGGAACTGCATGGAAATTGTTGATAATTTCTCGCAAATTTTCAATCGCATTTAATTAATCACGTTATTCGTTCGAACGCAAAAGTGAATTTTCAAATCGTACTAATCACGACTGAAGTTCCATTTTAACGAAACGAACAGAATTTGCATCGAAACCAATTTTTGCGAATTCTAGAAAGTACGTGTCTACGTGAATTAATAATAAAACGTCGGTATAATTCGTTCGATACAATTCTTCTCGTGACTAGTTCTCCTTTCGCTCTATTTTAATTCATAGACGGACATTTTTATGGTGTTACGTATACACGCAACTAGGTGTTGCGTGTACCACTCAAGACTTATCTATTGATTAATGAACCCGCGTAAACGATAACGTAGGAAAGAAAAGCAGAAATGTTGGAGCACGCTAGGGAAGGGACAGGGAACGAGGGAAACAATGCCCCCGCTTTTTATTGAAATTTACAAGCAAAGATACTTCTTACGGTCGTGTAATCGATCTTCATTTAATAGAGAAACGACTTTGAGAAAAATCAGTTCCCTTCGAAGAAAAATTACCGAGCCCACTTGCGACGCGAACAATTTCAATGATTTTAAATGAAGATGTTATTGAGAAATACGTTTCTTATCTTTTTAAGACATTAATTTACTGAATATTGTAACCTTATGCTCTGAGAAACTTAATTTCTCTCTTTATAATATTATCATTATTTATAATATTACTATTATTCATAATCCTATTATCTTATAATATTATTTAAAAACAAATTTTTATCCGCTTAAGAATAAAATAATAAAGTCCGAGATACGTCTCGTATGAATTTACCATAAAGCGAAAATCGAAAATGTCAGTAGTCGAGGAAGAAGTGTATTTGCAATGAAACCTAGAATTTCGTTGTCTAAAAGGTTTCGGATGCGCTATCGAAGATTTCAAGCTAAACGACGGCGGAAGATCAAATTAGACACGCCTGGTATCGACATAATACGATCAGGGTGTACGCTCTGCTCATGGTTTCAAATTATTCGTGCGTTGGCTCGTAATTCTCTGCATGGCAAAGATAATAACACGGTACGATCAGCTCAATCTATAACTCTCCGTACACGAAAGAGATTGACATTCGATCACGCGTAAAAATTTATATCGTTTAATATAATTGGCGATAGAAAATTATACAAATTTATTTGGAATGTTAACAGTTCGTTTCGTTCTATCATATAGCACTAATGGGAATAAATATGAACGTAACTAAGTAGGGCGTTTCAATCTCTAAATATCACATTGTAATAAGCACTTTACTTTCGGTATTTTCCATATTCTCGCCTACTACATATGCATTCTGCATAGTTGTATACATTTAATTTCCCCATAAACGCATAAACATCCTCACATCTGAACGTCTGTTAAACCTACGTTATTTAGTTTCCTTTATTATTCGTAATTAAATGCCTACCTATTCATCCTAGAAAGCTATCGTAAATACATTCCTACGTGTAATTCCATTTCACCGCGTATAAATTCGTTTGTACCTGGAGCGGCCGTTCTACAAAACGCAATTTACATCTAGTACCGCGCTAATTCAAACCGCAAGATTAAATATTGTCTTTCACCAGCAAAAACAGACGGTATTATCGACTACAAGCACACATTGTTACAACCGTCGCCTTCGATTAATTCGATGTCATCAATACTGTCTCTTGAATATATATAGCAAAATCAGCACAGAGAGGAAACTGCTGTTTTCGAATGACTTCGCGTTTCAATTATTCAAGCCCGACACCTCGGCGAAACTGCGCTCTGTAAATTCAACCATGTGCACATGGAAATCTATCCTTCTGTTTCGTGAACGCGATGAAGAACGCAAGGAATTCGCGTGAAACAAACCGACCAACTCTATCGGGACTATACGTGGTATGATGGCTTGCAGTGGCAACGATGCCGATACACAATAACGCGTTAGGTATGAATGTAACGCGTTATCGTTGAACGAAAGCTCTATCATCGTAGGCGCGCCAATTCCTGCTGTTCTCGTTAATGGAAGTAATCGCGAGTCGAGATACGAATGAAACGCGGACGCTGCTTGACGTTTAATATTTATGGATTCTCATAAAGCTTTGCTCGGTTATAGATTATGATCCTTTTTGTCCAGGACGACTCAGCTCGTCGCGTTTACAACGTTATGATCCAGCGGTATACGAAGGATCGGACGCATACACGACGCCGACGAGGGTGTCGTAACTTGAACGAATCAATGCACCACCGCGCTCGCCTTCCAATGCGACAATCGCTCGCGCGTCACCGCTCTGTCTCGTCTATCCGATGTACGCAATAAAATTTCTATCGGCGGTATCCTGTCGTTGGTCAATAACATCGATTGGCTGTTTCTGGTTGGTCTAACTGAATTTCGACGATGAGAAAGCGCAAACAATTTTTTTCTTCCTACGCTTTTATCGTTTTTTAAAATATATATAGCAAGTTAGAGGGAATGACACGAATATTAAAATTCTTCTGTTCGATCACGAAACGACATTAAACTTAAGAAATTAACAAAGATACGCTTTCCACTTGTGATACGTTTTATGTATCGTCGATTCTACAATATACAGGGTGGTTGGTAACTGGTAGTACAAGCGGAAAGGAGGTGATTCTACGCGAAAAGAGAAGTCGAAAATATAGAATAACAATTTTTCTTTCTTTTTAATTTTTTTTTTTAATTTTTCAAACGAAAGTGCACGCGTACCGAGCGAAAATTCAAAGTCGATTTTCTCGAAAACAAAGCCTCAGACGAAAAATTTTTGTTCTATATTTTCGACTTCTCTTTTCGCGTAGAATCACCTCCTTTCCGCTTGTACTACCAGTTACCAACCACCCTGTATATTGTAGAATCGACGATACATAAAACGTATCACAAGTGGAAAGCGTATCTTTGTTAATTTCTTAAGTTTAATGTCGTTTCGTGATCGAACAGAAGAATTTTAATAGGACGATCGAAAATGAAACGCAGGCTGTTAGGTTTGCACATAGTTGATAAATCGAAGTTAAAAAGAGCGAAACCTGTTATTAATTATACCGTACCTAATTGAAAGACCCGACGAAATTGAAAGAATCAAATCCGTGAATTTATGGAAGTTATGTCGGCGTAGGCGGCTACCATTTCGGGTATTAAGCTGGGGATACGTTTTCACTGCAGCAAATCTGCACGGTCAGAGGTTTTCGGCTCTGTTTTATGGCAACGACTGGCACGAGAATACTTAAAGCGCGTAAAACCGTAACAAGCCGAGCTTTAACCATAATCGCTTAAAGTTCTTATGATCTAGCGAAGGAAACAAAGTCGCAGAAGCTTCCTAAATTCTAAAGCTTAACTTGCACGATTTTAGCGTAAGCAGTACGTATTTCGGTTGCAATAACCCTTAGGAAAGAGGGATATACATATCTGCTTGATAAATCAACTGATAAATCTTATTTCTCAGGATATTTTCAAGCAATATTTTAACAAAATTATTCAGACGTCAGAGTCTCGATAAATTAAGAGTGTACGGTATATTTCAATATTTTCTACGGAATTATTCAAAGGTCGTAGTCTCGACAAATTAATTTCTCCCACGATCGCCTTGATATCTCCATCTTACCGATGTCACGAGTTAATCGAACATTACTCAAAAGGGAAATCAATCGAGATCTCTCTCCCACAGTTACATTTAATATTGATGTTGACTGAACGAAAATTAGTGTACATTGGCGAACACATAATCGTAATCGCTTTCACGGACGTACATATACACACAAGTAATATGCCTACTATACACGTAGGGCTGCAGTAAGTGCGTCAATTCCACCTGATTCACATAAATACACGTATTTAAAGCGTTCAATAGAATTAATAAAGTGCAGAAAATCCTGTGTAACTTTACTCGATTATATTTATGAAGCAAACGTTATCGAGAATGTCCAATATTTCGAGTAAGGGAAATAAATTGATATCGTTGATCGAAACGATACCATTCAGATAAAAACTGATCGAAATAAAATGCAAAGGGAAAAAAAAGAGGAAAATCGTAACCATTCCGTTGATAATTGTTTCGCGTTGTTTGAATCGCAAACAATAACCACTCGTATTTAATTGCAGCACTCGTAAATCATTTACGAGATTTATTTCACGCTTCACGATAGATGAGGCCAATTTGTGTATACCTCTTACCATTTTTATTCTTTTATTTTTTGTATCCTCTTATGCCGTAACAATTGTATTTACATCAGGCATATGGTTGCACCAGCACTTATTGTACAAATAATTTCCCTATATAAATCGATCGTGCCTGCATATTAATTTGTATAACATAAATTATTACACAATAATTACATGTTATTTGTAATTATATCTGGCACACATTTATTGGCAGCATTCGTATTATTGTTGTTCAATATTATTAGTATGTACATCGCTATACACCTCATTTTGATAAATTAATTTTACCACATTGTTTTAATGTTACATAAATATCTACACCATAATTGTATGATTTATTTTTCACGTTTGTTTTCCTTTCTTTGGTATTCAATATATATATATACGCTTACCATAAATGCATAAACACGGTACCTGGAGCTATTTCGAAAATGTTCAAGCCTTCAAGCGGATACCCGTACTTAACATGCGAGCAACGAGTCGACATAAACACGTATGCTTATTCTACTTTGAACGGTGCACTCGGAACTCCGCAGATTTGCATGTTGACTCACGTGAAGTCTTGACAGTACAGTAGATTAGCCAGGTCGCCGTCGACCTTACAACATCCACTTCGAAGACACAGGGCGAACGATATTTAGAAATATATTACACGTTTCTTTCTATCTGATGTGTGGATCAATACACGAGATATAAAACGTATCTCGTTAATCTACTCGCGTTCATTTTATTTTGCATATCTTAAATCCGATATCGGGTAGATAAATGGCGCGTAGAACGCGCGAGTTTGTCGCATGCGCATTGAAACGCAAACCTGCTTTTATCGAGCAAAATATGTGTCGATTCCAACGAAATTGGATAATTTATTTTATTTTATTTTATTTTCGGTAAGATGAATAGAACAATCAGGATAGACAATAAGACTAAAAGAGGCAAAAGTACCATGTCAAATCGTTTGAATAAAATTAAAAAACAAACAAAATCGACAAGATGATTTTGTTATATCTTTTTATATCTGATTGCATTATTTTTAAAATTACCATTACTCTATTGTAAAGATAATTGGTATTATAAATAGTGAGATACAAATGTAATTGACATATTCAGTTTGAACTTAGGGTAGGGAAAAATTGTCATTATTTTGACAATTTTTGTAGAAAGAAAATGCAGGATTAAGAGAACTTATAAAATATATATTTCCTGCTTGGCGTTGCAGTATCTATTTGTAGAGGAAATAATTTCAACAACATACATCGACCAAGTAACGAGAAAATGACATTGCAAATATTTTCTGTAGTAAAACCTAGTAAATCTTCGTACTGGAGGTACAACCATTATTGCAACACGACAGCTCCAATTAAATAGAAGTAACGACGAGAGAAGACTAGTGATCCTCGTTTGAATTGCGTAAGTGACATGAAATTAGGCCAGAAACCAGCACATCGATGAAATTGTTTGAATCGAGCCGAGCACCATATCCAAACACGAATATTTAACGAGGTAATACTCTCAATCTCTGCACGACTTTTTGACATTTTTTTTTCTTGCGAATAGAGAGAATTCATAAAAGTTTTTACAATTCCTAAGAACATTCGTTAAAACTGTCTCACGTATTTTAGCACGCTCAGCAATGGATAAAGTGGCGACGCGGGAAATTTTAATATCAATGACGCCACATGCTCGTAAATTTATCTTTACGCTTCCCGTTTAGAGAATTAATTACACTTGGAACATCTTTCCTAGTCTAACATATTCGTACATTATTAAAAACACCGATAGATTTGCTAATTACAATATCAACAAAATGTAATCGATAAAACCGTAACTCTAGAGATTCGATCTATTAATTGAAAAAGACAAATTACTTTTCCCACATATTTTTGTTCTCTTCTTTTGAATGCACCGCTATATATGTACTGAAAACACATTATCGTATTTACCTTCGTTAACCTTTAACATTTTACCAAACAAGGAGTTTCTGATCGATGAATAATCCATTTAACAAGTTAACCCCTTAAGGAAGAAATTGCATTAATATAACGTTACTTTCTAATCGAATTACGTTACTGGATTCTATTGAATGTACATTGTAATTATGCAAAGGAATATCGTAAATTTTGTTAACGAAAAAGCTTCATTTTCTACACAATACCCTCATGTTCTATGGATCAAGAGAAAAGGAAAATAATAAAAGATTACTTAGATAGTTTTCAGCGTTTTGATCATCGATCGATCAATCATTTGCATCCCTTATTTGGAGAATAATACTTCCTACTCCAGGAAAATTCTTCGAAATAAACGCGAAAAAATATTCATCCACATTTCTGTGGTTCTTCGCTGCGTACTTCTCTCGTTTCGAAGCGAGGTGTTGGATTTTATATTAAATTCTCTGGATGTTATTCGCATTTCACGATTTTTTTTCTCCAACCCGTCATTATTCGATATTACTCAGAGTTGGCCATTTGGATCGTTCTTGGCTTGCAAGTTCGCGTTCCTCGGGGTTGATAGGTTGAAAGCACAACAGTCGTTCCGTTTATGGCCTATGCATCAAACGTGAAAGTGCTTTCCGTGCAGACAATATTGTAAGACGGCTTTTAAAGAATATTAGTGTCTCTTGTTTCGCTGGATAAGCCGTGTAGATTTTGAGTGCAGCAAGAATAATGGCAAAGCAACAGATTCGAGGCATCGAATTGTCGAGATGTTATGTAATGAAAAATCGTGAACATAAAATAGAAAGAATGAAGAGATATAAAATAGGAAACGAACTATGCTTAGCTGATATTTTTCTTGTGCAAGAAACACATCTTTTGTCGAATAAAGATAAATGTAGTTCTACTTAAAAAAATGACACTCAGCTCGAAGAAAACTGGAAAAAATGAACTTCGAGAAAAAGATCAGGCATCGTAATATTTGTTGTTTTCCACCAACTAACTTTGTCCTGACAAAAACTGCATTGAAAAAAAAAAAAAAAAACAAAAACGAATTCAAGATAAATGTAACAATGTGTATATTTGAAAAAATCGTACTTTTATGCTATGTAGATTTTGTGCTATTTTTTGCACGGACTTCAGAACATCCTAATCTAGCGTAGATGTGTAAATGCTGTGACGCGAAATTTTAGGAAGATGATGCACAATTTTAAACTTACGTAATAAAATACTGCGCGACTAAAATTTCAATTTCAAACTTTCAAGCTAGTCTTTATCTTGATTTCTTTTATCTATATCTCGTATTTTTCCTAATTTAATAACCAAAATGAAAGAACAAACAGTTGTTTGATTCTTCGCTAAGCTGACTGCTCGGTTTAATTATCGTAAATTACTAATACTATCGCCCTTTATTTTATTTGTCGTTTCTGCATTTAATTATTCCTTTCCTCCCTTCACCCTTCTTACGACCAGAATAAAAAAGATTATATCCGATTTACTGTACATTATCAAAGATTCGATTTTTAATCCTCCTCGAACAAAGAAAATAGACGTAGACAAGTAGGTTCCGTATAATGGCACGTTTAATCTACATCGTTACGTTTCACTTCCGCTTGTTTAACGAGTATACAGGTATTAATTGATAGGTACATAGTGGCCGCAGTACTTTCCATTAAGCGCGACCTATGATAAATGGAGGAACGATGCATTATCTAGGATCGTGTCTTTTACTGACAGCATAAAAACATTGACGTCGTCATTACCTGGATATCGCGGTGCCTCGGGTTACGATCGTTTGGCGTTTCCAACCTCGAGGATTCCCCGTCTAAAAGGCTAACCTTATTTTTACAAAGCGCAATTCCATGCAATCTGTACGATCATACGATTGCATACGGCGATTAGCATATGGAAAAATCGAGAAAACTCAACGTGGTTATGTCACGCTTGTCAGGTTTGTAGAGACGTGTTTAAAATGAATTAGGAATTGTCGAGTGGCAGCAGGAATAGCGTTTTCCGAGGAAATAAGGAGAACTTGGTAATCGGATTTGAAATTGACAATAGAGGAAGAAGTTGGATTTTTGACAAAAATCGTATATGCAAAATATTATAATTGATCGTACAACTGACGGAATCCTTGGACCATTTCTCAATTATCCTATCATGAAGTTTAATCATTTTTCTGTTTGGTAAAATAATAAAATGTAATAGAAAACTCGTAATTTCTAATATAAATAAGGAAGAAACATATTTTATATATATTGATTAATAAAATTTGGAAATCTATCGTTTTGTATCAATAGAGACACAAATGGACAAAATATCCCCAAATAGATATGGTGGAGGATTAATTTAAAAAACTTATTACAAAGTAAAATAAACTAATCTAATTCTGATCAAAATCAATGTTTATTATATCTTTTGTATGTTGGGCAAACGATATTATTTCCAGACCCTTGAGACAGCTTTGGTAAGCTCAACGGCTTACGCGTAGTTTATTTTACGATCCATTCGTCAGAAGGAAACTCACGCGCAAATATTCGACCACGCTTTTAAATTATTCTACCCTGCGGGAAGCGCAGTTTTCCGCACCCGTTAAACCGAACCCCGAAGATAGTTCCGGTCGATATTTCCACTCGGAGTACCTTTTCACACGTTCCCAGCTTCGTTAGTAAGGATCTGGGAACTTCATCGCCGGAACCCTGGACCGACCATCGGACAATTAAGGAAACGAGGGCTCGTTTCTTATCCTCATGGGGCAATAACACACCGATGGCGCTTCATTTGTCCACGATATAAAGAACGTTTCTTTCATTTATGATTCAGACATTATTCGTTTCTGTTACAACCATATACATACTTCGATTTTATTTCTTTCGAAGTAAGCAGCTTTTAGATTGCTCTGCTATCTAAACTTTTGCTATCGGAACAACTCTTTATTATCATTTATGGAATATAATGGCGTAAAAAGATAGTTTTTCATTTCTAAATGGAATGATTATATATGTATATCTTTGTATTTCATTAAAGGATTCAAATGGCTTTAAAGTAATGGGAAGTTAACAGAAGAAAATATCGTAAGAAAACTATAAATAAGTTCGTGTAATTTCTCTCATTCATCAATCAAATAACACATATTTATAGAAATTCTATATGATTTATAACTACAATATATCTAAACTACATACCTAAAAAAAATTAATGTTTCTTCATATGTAGAAAATTAATGTAATTAAGTGGTAGTGTATTTTAGTTCCTAATTCTATCTGCTACACGTTTATTGCAATATTCGAAGAAATACAGAGCGACCTAACCTTCTATAAATATTTTATAATAAACTATATGCATATTATGGAATATTTATATATTAAATAAAATATTTTATAAGCTATTTTCATTTGTATATATATGTATTCATGAACATATAAGTAATTGTTTTGACATAAGTATTCTTTCCAATAAATATTTTCTGTTCGAGTTGTTATTCATTGCAGCACTCTGTATACTAATCCTATTTATAAGACGCGGAATGATATATGTACACAACACAATGAACACAATCGGAAGCGAGATCTTAATCTTCAAATTTCTCTGTCTAGTTGTAATTCTAATATAACCTGAATGTGTTATTGTCACGGTGATACATTTCTTATTCACTTCGACGTACACACGAGACATAAACATACAAGTTACATTGTTTATTTTTTCAATCGACCAATGTAGATGCTTCAAATGTGATACTCTTTTAAAAATAGTAACAAGGTCGAGCGTAAGAAAGCAACGAAAGAAACAAACAGTATATACACAGTATACACAAAGGATTTCAATTCTTTTTCAATAACATGCAATCTTACTTATATAAGCTTACTCAAACACATTAAATTTTAGCTAATATAATATATATATATATATATATATATATATATATATATAAATATACCATCATTAATGGTGTCGTATTCATCAGGTAACTAACTATAAATAAATTTGTAAGAAAATAAGATAAAATATTGTTCAATACCGGACAAAATGGCGAACTGGTGATCGTGGATATGGAAGGAATATGGAACGTGGAGTACTACGGCTTGGAGAGACGTAACTCGTACTACATTGCACATTAGTCAGTAACTTATTCAGAATAAGACGTATTTTCACACCTCTCGAATAAAAACTTTCGTAAATATGATTCACTGTCAAGTTTAACATAGGCGAACGACGTGACTGGCTTGCCTGAGAACTCGTGTAACAGTGAGATTATTGGCGCGCTTTTCTAAGTTCGGGGCCCCTCGGCTATAGTCGGACGTGACGTCATCGAACTTCGGATTCCTCCGGATTTCGCATCGTAGAAAATGATAGGGCGTTAAATGCACAGTGGCTTATATTATTTAATAATATTCGAAGATTTATCGTACAGGATTGTTATGAACTGTTTAGAATATTTTCATTTCATTAATACGAGATTTCATTATAACGAGACACGACTGTCATGATGATATTGATAGGATTGAAACCAGCGTGAATATTTATATACAAGGTACAACCTAACCCCAAACATAGTAAAAAATAAACACAAGGTATGAATAGTAATTTTAAATGTAAATTTAAAAAATGATCTTGCTGAATATTGAGACCTATTAATATACAGAACGACTTTTACGATCTCTGCAAAATGTATATTTATGCTAAATATCTTATATTATAGTTACTATTGGGTTGGCAACTAAGCGATTGCGAATTTTGTCATTAGGTGGTATTGACAAAATCCGCAACCACTTAGTTCTCAACCCAATATGCATACTTTTAGATTCGTTCCCAACTTTATTTATTTTAAGTTAAAATTATTATATCTGTAAAACTTATATAAATTTAATTGTTAACAGTAAATTATCAAGTATCTGCAGATCTACCGGTATTTAAAATGTATAATTAATTGGAATTTGAAGGAAAATATACTTCAACAGTTTGCAACTTTCATAGTAACATTGTCCATGCACATTGAAACGTGGTACGAGATTTAATTAATGCATTACTTCGTTTAATTAATATTAACGTACGTAAATTTTCAGTTATGAAACAGCAAATAATACAACGCTAGCGAAATCCTTAACTGATATTATATTCTGTCATGTTTGAATGTTTTATATGAAAAATATAGTTTTGAGAAGAACGAATGCAACGACCCAAAACAAGTGGAGGGTCACGGTAAAGTTATTTCATTTTTAATTTTATCTTGGTTATTGCATTAGTAGAATTGTAGCTGTGTAAACCATTGATTTAACGAATATTATACTGAAAGACAAATATATTTTAGGTTACTTGCTACTTGCAATTAACGTCATCAATTATTATTCTACGATAATTTGACCCATCTCTTCATTTTCTTCAAACGATAATGTTACAAATATTACATAAAAGCATTTCGTATTACAAAACCTTGGTAATCGTTAAGTGTAATTAAGAACAGACGTATTCATTTGATATTGAAAATAATTTTTACTTAAAGCTTCGATAGAGGTAAGATTCAATCGTAGAATTTATCTTGAAAAAAAAAACGAGACATTGATACTATTATCGTGAAGAGAAAACCTCCCGTGGCTTAAAGCTCTTTCACAAAGCTTCGAGAAACTCATTTTTCCGAGCTTGTACGCGGCTATCCGACCAGTAGAGATTTCCAAGCTCGATAACTTCTTATTCACATCATTCAGTCACTCTGAAATTCGTTATTGACATTATAATAAATTCATGATATTGAAATCTCCCTTTTTCATGTGTTAATCTAGATGCCCGTGTAAAAATGGAAATTCTCTAAAAGGGGAAGTGATCATGATTAATACGTAAAAGTGTAAAAATATACGAAATGTACACTGAATATGAAAATATACAGAATAAAATATTCATTACGATATTCGGTAATCGAGACGAATTTTTGCTTATGTTTAACAAATAACAAATGATGAGGAACTATTCCATTGAAACTGTTGGTTATACCAATGTATTAGATAGATAGACAAATTTTGTCGGTTCTTGCATTACATGAAATAAAATATGATGGTGTTCAATAGAAACTAATTCTACAGAGTAACTACAGACGTCATACTCCAATAATATATAAAAGGACGATGGCTTTTTGTTTATTTTATGCCAATAATCGAAGTGAGGAAATATCAAAGAATGAAATCATGTGTGTCGTCGTACGAGTTCAAGAAAGGTAGAGGTACAAGCTTGCAACGGCATTTATCCAGCGTATGGTAAAGCTATAAATAAAAGAACATGCTAGTGATGGTTTATTTGTCATCGCCCTGAGAATATTTCGCTTCAAGACCAATCGTAGCTAAATGTCAAACGTACTTACTGATGACTTCATAAGCTCTAAGGACTAACAATTCTCTGCAGAGGGATCAGTTGAGAAATAGATGGAAAGGAGTCGTAAAATTAAATTGTTAATACGAAGTATGAGGTCACATTTTTTAAATAATGGAAAAGTTCGATGCAACTTAACTACGATCAACACTAATACAGCGAACAATAAAACATTAACACAATGCATTTTCTTATCGAACTTAATATGACTGTATAATAAGCAAATGTAGCCTAAAGCTACCGCAGCTACCCAAGGTTTATTTGAAAGAAAATTGAAACGAAGTAAGTATGCATAGTGTTTGAAGAATAGTATGAGATGCATTTGTTCCATTCACGTGTAAGACTGCAGAAATGAGAAGTTGTGAACCCGACGAAATTAAGCATGAAACGAAAATTTGCTTTGAAAATCAAATATATGGGTATAACAGTAAGGAAGGTAAGGTAGACATGTACAAAAATTGATATCAGAAGTTATTATAGTATAATGGAAGAAAGTAAGAGATGAATTAAAGAAAATATTATATTACTTAATACCTTTTTTGGAGGCAGGAAATCTACAAACTTTTATTGATTGGGAGAAATTAGACAGGAAGGTACATTAAACTGGTAGGAAGCTATAAATTATGTATATTAAACCATATATGAATTTACAAGGATCCTTTTAACAGGTTAATTCTTTCCCGTCCTTGATGTTCAATGTCTAACGAAGGAAATTATTCATGAAGCGAGATAAGAAGTAGTTATGAATTAAAACCATGCGTGTGCGATTTTATTCCTGTGGAAGAAGTATTATATGTAGAGACGAATAGAATGTCAGAGACGCATGCGATGAATGTAAAATAATCCTCGCATCTATTTGAATAAGAAATTTTCTGCAGGACTTGGCTAGATTATGACTGACGCAGTTTCTTTTAATTTTCAGAAATATTAAATCATATACTGCAAAAATCAAATAGTTTTGCCTTTCTAGAAAAATAATTTATAATCTACTTGTCATATTATACACTTCAACGCTATTTATATAAATTTATAATCTTCACAACCTACAATTTCTTATAATACAATAAAGTACAAAATATGTGCCAATAAAAACGAATATAAATACAAATGTGATATGTTAGTATCAGGAATGCATTATATTCGAAGCAAATAACCTCTTCTAGCAGAACAGAATATAGGTACGTAATGGTACAATAAGCTTGATAAAATATTATTCTTCAAATCAACATTAATTGCAACGTAATATTTTCCCAAGCCATTCAGTTTTACCGAGTCACTAACAAACGTTTCGTAATGGAAACAATCGGAATTGAACGACGCTCATGCATATCATGCATATTCAGGACGTAGCGCGATAAAAATGACGAAACATCCCCGGTTCGACGTTACTTATATTCCCAGTACGTCCTACGACGATATATCAACGTCGCTACACCGTTCAACGAATTTTTCACGCGGAAAATTGCTTCCCCTTTTACGCATCTTCCCGATGTTCTTCACGGTGCTTCCTATTTCCAGTCACATAAATACCTTCGCGACCGAATCAGCCATTACTCGAGCGAAACTACTGGAAGCACATCTCTGTCTCACGGTTAGAAGCAGAGTCTTTGCTGACTAATTTACTATCCCTTTGGAGTAAGCTTTATGGATATTTGAAGTCATCTCGCTCACACTCGTCCTAAGGCGTATACTCTAGATCGTGCAAAGATGAAGATGGGCCACAGTATGGAATATAGCATAGAGAGTGTGTGTGGGGGAAGCATGAGGGATATCCACGATAGCGTCGTTGGTGAGGCATGACGAAGCAAGGGTTTGCCACTCGAGGTTGGAGCTAGTGTCGAAGGGGAGTTGGAACGGTTCGTTGGACGCGGTGAGACTCCATATACTTCCCTCTGTGAACTGAGGTTTCCGCGAGCGTAACGCTACCGTGTAAAACAGATGTAGCTGCGTACTGCGTTTGAATTTGAAATGTTCCCTACTTCAAGTCGTAATATGAAGGGGATTTACGAAAGGCGTCTAACCGAGGTACTCGAATCGAGGATTTTAGGCGGCCGACAGAGAATATCTGAAGCCTCTGTATTGGTAATTACGTGACCCAGGTCGATTTATGTCTGACCTAAATTAAATCCTTCCAAGCGTAAATTTATCTATCGGTATAAGCGGAGGAACGCGACATGTGGAGTGTAAAATACATTCTGCCTTTAAAGGGTTGTTCTGTAGAAAGCGATAGAAGCAAGAGCACTGTCACGTGTCGGTAGATAAAAGATTAAGTTCTTCTGCCATGTATATTAGAGTACATTAACGGGGGAATCTATAAATGTGACACAGGAATCGAATTAAGGACATTACACTATAAATAGATATTCCGAAACAAAAATATATTACAGCACGCGTGAAAACCGTAATTGATATTAATCTACCAAAGCACTCTGGGTAAGCAGAAACTATTTTTGCAACTAGTCTATCGAATTTCAAAGCTATCGCTCTATTTCCCGTAAATTTTTCGACGAACGATAGGTTCAAAGTTTGTCACGTACGACGAGCAGCGTGCTCGCAGCCACATTGGAAAAAAGTTGAAACGTACGTATCGTTTTCGCTTCGGAACAGCAAGCATCGTCGTTCTAGAACGATGCTTACGAAAATTTCGATAAAAGCTAACTGTTCGTGGTATTTTGCTTTATTGGTGAATCGGCGGCAGAGGCGACGATCAAAGGGACGACTCGTCGATCGATCGACCGGTAATGCCTATGGGAGTGAAAAACTTAGTCTCTGTCGGCCGTCTGCCGAGTTCGGGAATTAATTTCACGAGAACCAGATTAGCCCCGACCGGCGGACGCTCGGTTCCACTTGGATGTACCATCGAATGATCGAGTGCCGCTTGGCTTAAATCACTGCCGATTACGCTGGTACCGCGATACTGCTCCTCCTGTAACGGCTAAAGTGCGCCGCATAACACGTTATACAACGATTATAGCTTCGACAGCATGTAATGGCGAGGCTTGATTTACGTTAAAGGTTCAATCACGGCCCATTTTCATTGCACCGTCCGCCCCCCCCCCCCCCCCCCTCTCTCTCCCTCTCTCTTTCTGCAACTTGCAATAAAGTTATTAGCATAAAAAATTTGTCCATCAAACGTAGGAAACGCTGTCATTTTTGTCAAGATTGATGAGTTTATAGAAATTTAACAAATTTAACAATCTAAAAAGTAATACATTAAAAAGATACATTAAAAAGAAACTCAACCGTGTTATATATGCAAATAAGACTAATGATAAAATGTTAGAAAATTATGTTCCTCGAGGGACCTCGTGTCATGCGGGAGAATTCAATTTCTGTTTCTCATTGAGTTGCTATCCTTCGAAATATGTACCGAATTGTTCGTTATCCGGTCGTTCTGTTTGCATTAGACCTAGAAGGGGAGTTAAGGACACTGACGAAATAGAGTTAATCGCGCCAAATTTACATAAACCAAGAGGATCGGGTGGAAGAAGATGTTAGAGCGCGGTTAGTGGGCGGATAACTATAGCGACCAACGCGAAACATTTTATCGCAACACAGTGCTGAAACTATGGAAGTACATCGGCGCGAAACGTTGGAAGTGTCGAGAAAGTCGATAGCTGGGATCAGATTCACTGCCAAATTTAAATTACATTTGGGAAATTCACTCGATCAATGACGCAGTTTTACAGGGGAGACTGAACGATTGTTAATTTCAATTAAATCGAACGTGACAGACGCCTACAGATGGAACGGAGCATACTGCTAAAGAAGGGAGACAAGAGAAGACAAAGAATACAATTAAATGCTAAACATTTCGCATTACGCGTTTGGAAATAAAGTTCAGTTTTCAGCCCGAAGAGATGGGAATAATTCGCGATAGAAAAAGAGAATGTGGAAGGGTGTTATGAGGCTTAGTGAGTGTCATAGACGTCGAGGAGCAAAGAGAAATCACGATGGCGGAAGTGACGCGTTGAAGGGAAAACTACGATAATGAGAGGAAAAAAGGAAACGAGCAGATGAGAAAAAAAGAATCTCGGTAGGATCGTGGAGCGCAAACAAATAATTGGATGACTGAAATGGGAATGAACTTTTCTAATTATTCATGCGGTTGCGTGTTGCTCGTCTGCGTCGCTTTAGGAATTAATCATTTTTATTTCCATTCGCCGAGCGCACAAGCGATTAACTCTCTTCTTGCGCGTCCTTGTGCATTGCTCTATTTCCCGTTGAAAATTCCCAGACTCGTTTTATGGCGTTCCGAGTGAGCGAAATTTCTAAAAGGTTACGGCGATAGTGGCGGGTTACCTGCCAGCGTAAGATGGGAACAGTAAAGGTGAAAGGGTCAAACGAGGGATAGATATCTATCTAGAGACGATGTTAAGAAAGACGAACGCGAGAAGATCGAACGATCGAATATCGCATAAACGAAAACGTGTAAGGACAGACTTGAATTGTCTTTTCCATTCTTGTGTTCCGTAACTTCGTCGTGCGTAAAAAAGGTACACTATATGATGATATATGATTAATATACAACGTGTCACAACTTTACCAGCCAAATGTTGATGGAATTTTCTATAGGCATGAATAAAAGAACATGTTGCATAGGTATAGGATGTTTGCCATGTTCATTAAGAAATACGAAATATGAAAAGAATATTGTAAGACAAAGATAGATCCATTATAAATGTAATCGTTGCTGTTAATACGAAGTTCATTTTAACTTTGCTTCGTCTCAATGAATCGCTCAACTCTTTGTATCAGTTCGTCATGCATATCGATACTTGTTTAGTATATCGCTTTTACAAAATTACTTACACGTAAAAATATAGAGGTACGGAATTAAGAGGAATATTCGCTGACCCAGAAATTATTCTCTCTGTATTTTCAATTTTTGTCAAAAATAATTCCAGTAAAGCTTCAAACGATCTATGTTTATGCAACATCTTCTTAAATTCATAATTCTATGGAACTTCTTGATAAAATTTGATCGAAGAAACTGAAACATCTGGTAGCGTATAAATATATAATACATAATTATTATAAGCATAGTATATAATATATACAGATATATAATAATGCAATTTTCTACGCAAGATCTTTCGCTAAAATATCGAAATCTACCGTCTGTTTCTCAATGTATACGCCAAACACCTGGTTCACGATCAATCACCGCAATATCACTGTTTAATCCTAAAACGAAATAATCGTTCCATGCCATCGAGCTTTCTCCCTTTGGTAAACCGACAATCGGCCGCATTGGCATTTGTAAATTCACTTACGACGGTGCTTCTATGTTAATCAGTGTGCCCGAAACAATCTCCCTCGCTTCGACCAAACATCCCCTATCGAAGTAGTGTTCGCCGTAGGGTAATCGGTGATCCCTACGACTTTTCTCCCAAAGAAACTGTCTTCGATGTTTACCTGGGGGTGAATAGTACTCACGAGGGTAAGGAAACTCGTCGAATTCGCGGATCGAAGAGACAAAGCGAACGAAGATACGAGCGGAACCAATGACAGAATGAACGAACGGACGAACGAACCAGCAAACAGAAGAACGACAAGGATGACAGAAATGAGAGTAACGATAGAAAAAGAGAGAAATCTGGGAACGGTGAAAGGGAGGGAGAAGAATGATCGACGTGCAATAAGATGGAAAGAGAAGAGAAGAGAGGGGAGAGAGAGAGAGAGAGTAGTGAGAGGGCGACGTAGCGGGTCGACAGGAGGGTTTGGAGCGGCGTGAAGAGCGAGAGGAGGAAACTCGACGAGAGGTGGAGGTTTGGAATGGTTCAGTTGTAGCGGTACCGCGGCTCAGGTCGCACGTGTGTCTCCGTTTTCGCGTAGATCGCGTTCGCGTGTTGGCGTTCGCGCGTGTATCATTCGCTCCGTCCTGCTCGCTCCCTTGCTCGCTTCGCGTCGATCTCTCCCTCGTGGCGTCATTCGTGGGTTCAGCCGGCACGTCCCTCTTGTCACACGAGTCTGCCGCGTGACGTCTGACCAAGCACGCGGTTCTTCCACTCGCGCGTTGCGCACCTCTTCCGTTCAAAGTTCCCTATCGCCGAACCGCAATCATCGTCACTTCGATGGCGATGCAGAATTTTTCAAATGTGATTTGATCACAACTCAATCAACGAAGAGAAATCGAGGATAAAGTTTGTTTACCGGTGGTTGGATTTTGACAGGATGGATCGTTTGACGGATTGCCGGGACGACGAGTAACGTGATGTAGAAACGGAGAAGTCAGTCACGTTGAGTCTGCTGTTTGCGAAATTGCGAACGGATTTCCGTGCGAACTGTCGAATAGCGAAAAGGATAATCCTGGACGGGTTATTAATAAAAAGTGACGCAGCCACAGGAAGAGGAAATGCTCGATCGAAGCGGCAACGACGCGGATAATCTTGGATAAAGTATAAATAAATATTATCGAGAAGGCGACCAAACTTGCGTAATCCTCGCGGCTAGAGTTTTCAGGCTCGAGCAGGTGCGTGCGACGGGCGCATCTGGTTAAATGACACCTGTGCGAGCGTAGTCGTGTAGACGCGTGAAACGATCGACGAATGATCGTCTCTGGATCCCGATAATCAGCGAATGCGAAGTGATCGATCGTTGTATGAAAAGGTGCGCGCCGTGCGCGTGCCGGCTTCGCGAGAGTGCCGGCGCGCC
>NT_176861.1:1075628-1109978 GCF_000188095.3 Bombus impatiens | reverse complement strand
CGAGCGGGTAAACTGAATTTAACGTTATGGTAACGTGAATCGATCGCAGAATACCTTCACCCCTCGCCATCACGATTTTCCGTGTCCGTGCATGCACGTAACGGCCATCGTAAAAACTCTGCGAAGAAGGCGCAAAGGTAATTGAACTATCGGCCCGTGTTCCCCCTCCCCCTACCATTTCCAGGCTAAATTACCCCGGAGAAACTTTGTCGACTTTCCATTCGTGATAACATCTCCAGCTTGCACGAGCAAATTCGAGTGGTTCACGCGGTCTCTCGCGAAATTTCCCGTGCGTGCACTTCTCAGTGGCGAGATCCATCGGATCGATCCGACCGGTCAGACTTCAAAGACGAGTACGGCAAAGAGAAAGGGGTGAGAACCGCATACACGACCGCACGTTAGGTTCACTCGGAAGAATCCTGGCGACGGACACGTGTTAATACGCTGTCGGTCGTTTGGAGGTGATCAATCAGCTCGAAGAGTCTCTGTACCGGGGAATCGAGTACGTCTATCAAAAGAAGCTGGTAGAAGATTAATGCCTTACCTACTTAAGGTTAACGAGCGGATGTGAACGTGTATATTCAATAGCGCCGATTAAGCTTGAATAGTAATTTGCTTATAATCGTGCATCTATAACGATATAAATAAAATTAATGCCAATAATATATTAAACTTGGAATTCTCGTCGATTCGTCGAATTTATTTTTCATCTATGCGGTATTCAAAGTAGCCAACTTTCACGTACGTCCCTTTGATCGAAGAAAGATCGAGAGATCGTTCGATGCATAGCTGATTCCGAGAAGCTGCGCGTATTTGCCAGAAATTTCGGACACGTACGTGACAGGAAAGATTACCAATCGGTGGAACGAACGAGTAGACTGACGACGAGGATTCTCTTAGGTCGTTTGCTAACGGGGATCGTTAGTTTGTAATCGACACTGGGGTCAGCGTTCGCGGCATAAATTTTTGTGCTGGCGGAAACCTTATCGAGCTGCGTGCAGCTTGGAACGTTCACGAAGGTGTGAAAAAGAAGGAAAAAGAGAATAAGAAGGAAAGTTGGTCTGTTTGTCTGGTCGATAGAGCTACTGGTATATTTATGTTCCACGAGAGCCCGAAGATTTACTAGAAAAATGATGAAAACTGACATCGATGGCCCTTGTAAAGATAACGTAGCACGTTGCTGGCGCGTTCGAAATGTTTTAGAATCCACAGGTCGATAAATTCAAGATCGACAACTTTGGAAACTAGTAGAAACTTTCTCGAGACCGAAATCATCGGTGGTTGAAGAAATTGGCAGCAGTTGATCGAAGGAGGACGTAAAGGAATTCTATCGAAAAGTAACGAAACGGAGAATCGTATTTATTAGTCGCTGCCTTAGAAAGAAACTTACGTGGTATCGGAATTAAAAGATACCGTGCATTCGCAGGCGTTCCACCAACGTGAAATTAATCGGATTACGAGCCGACGTAGTTAGTAAACGAGGAAAGAACGAATTACGACGATTGTTCAGCGGACAATTGGACTACTTGTTTCGGTGTAATTCGAAGAATCTCGACGTAAAGGGATAGTGAACGGGACGCGAGACGCGTTGAGAAAGTTACCACGGAGAAAAGAGAAGGATGCTCGTAATCCTTCGCTGGAAATCAGCACGGCCGAAAGCAATTCCAGAAGATAAACAAGTTCGCTGGGAAGTACCGGATGCAGCGATTGTCATTGAAGTTGATCAAACCTCGGAATAGTTTAATGGCCACGATATCAGTTAAACGGGCGAAACTCCTCTCAACATCTCGTTGGAAATACACTGCGGTTTAAACTTTTTAATAGAAGTAAACAATCTTTTGAGTAAAAACTAACTAAAATAAAAAGAAGAAAAATCATGCGATAAAATAGAAGCAAGATAAGAATATACAATTAACAATCGAAGCTATCAAATGGTTTTGAGGACACCGGAAATCGGCGTTAAAGAGGAAATCAAATCAAACGCTCGAAAGTATGTGAGAAATACCAAAGAAAATGACACGTGAAACGCGGTAATCCGAACTGGAATAGAAGCTGGCATGCAACAGTGTGCCTGAAGGAGTCTTCTCAAGTCTCTTCAGGGACGTTGAACAAATTACTCGGGCATACACTGGGAACGCTCGAGAGCAAGAGGAAAGCCATTATCAAACAATTGCTCTACAAAGGGGAACCTTCTCTATTTTCTTGTACAAAACCTTCCAGCGTAAACGTGACGTTCGTGTTACGATCGAAATCCGCGAGATCTTATATATACTGAAAGATCAAATAATCCTTTCAATCCCAATCTTTCGAACTTTAAACGACAAGAAGAAAAAGGTAGTGGATTAAAGCTAGGCCGGTTCACGCCAGTTTCGACGATTAACCGCAATTACAGCTACGTAGCTCGTGTTCTAGCGTTTTCAGACGGCCAGCGACGAGTGGAGGATTTCGTGAAACGAGTATATCTACCGGCACGACGTGTTTCATGGCCTGGAAGTAATCCGTGGGAGCTTTTCGAAGCTTCGAGCGCCAGCGGTATTGGTTCGTTAAAGAACCGAAAGAAGTTGGGGCGCAAAGGTAAACAGAGGGGAAAAGGGTAAAATCGAAGTTTCGTTGGAACGTTGGCGAGCAAGGGAAAAATCGTGTGTCACGGACGAGCTACTTTGTACTTTGTCGAGTGAACGGTGTGCAAGTGGAACCGGATGTAACGGGGGTGTCAGTCAACGGCAATGACGAGTATCGAATTCACGTTGTCAGGCTGTCGTGATAAAAACTTGGCAACGATAGTAAAAGTCTGTTGGAGATCGTCGCGTGGCTAAGTAGACTAGAGGCGCGGGCATGGTGCGGAAGTAGGTTTTCTTTCTTCCGGCTTCTGCTAGAGAAGCGCAGTACAAGTGGCTCCGAAGAGGACGATGATGTCTAGACAAAGCAAAGATCCCGTGCAGAAGTGCCACTCGGACCCAGGTGCTGCAAGTACCGGCAGTACTCCTTGCAGCCCTGGTAAGCGAATTTCTCGCAGAATAGTGCCAGGAATTCCAAGCTCTTCCAACACACGCAAATGTGTTCTCACCTTGGACGGGTATAGCTACGTGATCGGTAAGTACCGAACCACGATAAGACTCGACTTCTATCGTCCAGCCAGATAGAGCAAGGGCAGGTGGAGAATGAAAGAGGGAAAAGGCTTTGCTTATCTTTCGTTCTTGATGGCGTGGCGCGTACGAGGTATTATCGTCGTTATGTTATACGACCCCGATGGAACCAACTCTTCCATCTAGTCAGAATCTTCTTTTCTTTCCTTATTTTTTATAGGCGATATGATTACGGCAAGTCTTCTCGTATTTTTAGTGGTTCGATCGAACAAGCTACAAATCATCCAGGATTTTTTTTTTTTATTCGATAGCGTCTGGATGTTACGGCGAGTTTCCTCAGGGCGAAAGTCCGCGTAAACTTGGACGACAGTTGTGGGTCAACGAGAATGCCTGTTTTTCTTTATTGCTGTATTCCGTGCTATCACCGGCATTCCTCTGTCGCTGTACAGGCTCATTTGCAAAAATAATCAAAAGTTTATTACTCGGAAAGTACACGCAAGAGCGTCTCGTCCGAGAGTTTTGCTTGTACGAGTGTAATTATTCTCTGGTACCCAGCACGCTCGGTGACTGGTGCAACGTCAACTTCGTGATTTCAACGACCTCGTAAATCGTGTGTTCTTGCTTATACGTAATCGTGCCGCGTCTCGTCTTTTGCCCTAATTAAGCGAAATACCCGTACACACGCTCGAGGTTCAAAACGGGTAACCATGGTCGGAGGAAAAAAGGGAAAAATACCGGGTAAGCTTAATTAATTGAGAAACGCGCGAGTGGCTAAGCAGAGAAGCGCGAACACCTTTGAATTTCGCGAGCCGTGTTTGTACGTGGATTTCTCGTTGAATCGAGGTACGAATACGGCCGGTTTATTATTATCGGCAAAGAAACTCGTTGTTAATCGAACGTTATTATGTGCATTTCAATATTGTACATATTAAATAGAACTTCAGAGATTACGAAAATTCGCAGATTTCGTTCGATCCTGTTTTTATCGGATAAATTATTATTTACTCGGGTTTGTGTAATATTTAGCATTTCATTCTCATATTCTGTTAACTTTTATGCTCCAAATGATATTGCAAGATATGTTTAATTTTGCGGCTCAAAAGAGTGATATCTTTTGTGCGCGTTAATGAAGGTTGTCTATTTTCCGATAAATTTTTATGTCATTGTGGATCCCATCATGTCCTTTTATAGTTTACTATAACGAGTATGTTAGTATACAAGTAAGATAATCATGTCGTTTTATAGTTTACTTCTGATACACATTCATATCGTTCTTAATTTAAACATTTTTGTTTAAACACGAATACGTAATCTGTCGTAGTAATTAAACATTTATATTTATTTGACCAGTGTGTTCTGACCGGATTTCCACACATATTTCTTATTTATTATATATGCGCTACATTATACAGATACTTATAAAAATAACAAATAACGCGTCTATACCATTAGCTTCATAAATATTATATTTTATATTTCGTACAATAATAATGATCTAATAATCATAATTATCTTTACTTTTTTCAATTTCAACATCTGTCGAACGCAAACTCTTCGTGAACAATTCGCATCCGAGTTTGAAGATTATTCGGTGTTTCTCCTTAAGTTCGAGAATATTTTCAAACTTTGTGTTCCGCTATTCGTAAATGGAATACGGCTGTTTATAAACACAAATACTCATACACATGGCAAACAGCACGTTTCGGCTTTTTCCCTCTTGCCTTCCATTACGTGACATACGACTTATAAGATAAAACTGTAATGTCACGTCAAAAATAAAAATATTAGGTTGCTCGGAAAGTGGCGTCGCCACATTTTGCTTCTATATTTTCAAAACGAAGTTTCCACAAATCACACGCGGTTGAATCGTATATTTTCACATAAACAACATAAGCTACGAAAAAACGGTATTTCATTTTTGGGAGAAATTATTTCGTCTTGAAAATTTGATTAGCAAATTGTTCCCTTGCACGATACACTGCCGAGAATTATAAATATTATCGTACCGTGAAAAGCTGTATACCAAGTTCTTTCATAATATAGAATTGAAAAATACATTTCCTGACTGATAGATTGCTTCGATTTTTATAGAATTTTTTGTCAGGAGAAACGTTCAACACTTTCAATCAGGCAGTAAATACACTAGGAAAAAGAATATTTGAAAAAGAAAAATGAAAAATTCAGCAGCGATGGAACAAATGAACCGCCAAATAACTGGAACAACGAAGGCTCTAATCGTTGAATACAATAAATGTTACAATAACGAATATTACATGGAAGACTAATCAGTGGAAATTATTGTTGTTAAGTTGAGAGCCAGGTTTCCATCTCATCGTATACATTCCTACCGTCTACATGATCGCCAAAAAGTACGTACAATACATTTCTCGGCATTGATGAGATCGTACCGTCGCAGTTTAGATCGCCGATCGAATTCAGCCGAATACAGCGATACCCATTGTAACCGAATGACCCATTCTTCCTCGGTGTCAAAAGTTATCGAAGGCGAGTAGAAGGCAACCTCGTTTGTCGAGCTCTTAATTCACTTGGAGTTCATTTACATTGAACTTTGTGTTCGAAGCAAATCTATTTACGACACGGAGCAATGTTGCTGCGATGGTAACAACGTCCTCTCGACTACGACGACCACGACCACGACGATGAACTGCACGTGCTCTTCGTTATAAAACAAGCAAGCAAAGTGGAGACGGGAAACTCGAGACAGAGAAGCAAGAAAGAATAGAAAAAAAATGCGAAAGAAAGGGGAGGAAGGGACATTTACATCGCGTGCTACGTAGCGCGCGAGAAATTACGGGGAAATATTTTTAACGAAAGAACTTGCAACGCGGCGCACGAAATTACAAAATGCCTGAAAGCAAGTGATTTTATCATTTTTACTGGCTTCAGGTTCTCCCTCTAACACCGTTCTTGTACTTTCTTTTCATCCGTCAACCGTTTGAAATTAACCCACGTTTACACGCCGCATTCACCTCCCTCCGAGAAGAATCACAATCGTGAAGCCCGGTTCGCTTCTCTAATTGTTCAATTTTTTACCTGGTCTACCAAGTACAGAAGTTAGGAACTTTTCTGCTTTACGATTGTTCCGATCGTGAATTATGAATTTATTTCTTCTCACCGAATACCGTACTGTAACTGTAAATATTACGTGGAATAATTTATGTTCAGGTTATAACATTCGACGATGTATTTATCGTTCGCTTTTATCCGCATTTGTATCGATATAATAACAAGAGTTATAACAAAAGAAGTAAAATAAGTACTGTATAACGTAAGAAACATATTGCGATTTACGTGTTTTGTCTGTCGTCCGTCTTAATATTTGTATCGTAAACGTCTATTTACGATTGCTGGGATTTAGTATTGTTCCACTCATCTAATTTCACGTATATATTCTAGGAACGTGTTTATGCACAAATTAATCTAATATTGTGTTTTTAATTATTTCATGTGAGCGAAATTTGGTATTTGTCCTATCATGATAAATAATAGGATGAATTTCTAATAAAAATGGATATGATTATGCGATTTGTTCTAAACGACTAACAAGGTAATTTACTAAGACATTAGGAAGAATAATACAAGTATAAAACATGGGTAGAAAATTATCAATAACATCGTTAATCATTTATATGAATCCATTTGTCTCATCAACTTAATTTTCTAAACCAACTTTGGAAAAATGAATACTTCTAATAATCAATTAACGTATTAGTTAACAATTAACGCCTAATAATCAATTAGATGTAATAAACGTATTACATCTAATTTGTAAATTCCATATTGTTAATTTTTATTTCGTAGGATCGATCCAGATATTTTCAGAAATATTGTGTCACATAAAATCCATACATCTACCATTAATCGTTTGTTCTTTACGTAACAATGGGAAATTGCGTTCAGTCCTGTGACATTGCTACTTTCGAGACTAGAGTGTTTCCGATAATCTTAGTTCCAGCGGCCGTGATAATGTCAGTACGTCCGAGATTTTTCTCAATACCATTTCTCTTTTGTTTTAGTGAAAAATCTCCCTAGAATCCCCATGGATTTGGAGAATGTCATTGGACGTTTAAAAACTAGCACAGACTGCAAAATCGAGTATCCTTTGCCATTTATTTCCTGTTTTGCTCGTTTTTCTCGATTTTCTCGATTTTCGCAACGACCTTTGTTCCTTTCTTCGCTTCTTCTTCCCCGGAGAGACTTTTCTACCAGCGGAAATCCAAGTATAGAGTACTCTTCTCCTGGTCGAGAAAACAACACGCGAATTCACCATATATCCGAATCCACCCTATTGCATCCAATCGTTGACATAAATACAAGTACTTTTCCGCGATGAAAGTTTCGATGGAATAATTAATTGAATTATATAAATTATTATATTCGATATTCTTAGTATTCGATACAATATGCGACGTTATCTAAACATTAATTTTGAAAAGAAGATATTTCAAAGTGCCTTATGACATTACCTTTAAATTTTTCATTCTTTTGCACAATTAGAAATTCAAAGGAATTATGAAAAATCCAAATAGCGCAGCATTCTTAAGAGTTAACGCATCTACGATTCGTTACAGTCCGTTTATCCTCGAATAAGTGACAGCATCCGTCATTAGTCGAATGATTACGTTATTACGAATCGTTTCACGAGTCGTTCTCGAGGTATTCCTTTCTCGCAGTCGAGTTTGTTCGCGAATGGATTTTTGCAAGTTGAGTCGCTGCAGCTTTTCTTCGAAAAAGCGAGCTTCGTCGTGCATTCTAGCTTCTGGTAATATTATCTCTTCTTTTGCACCGATACTATGTCGTGATATTGCACGTGAAAAGTTCGGTTAGCGTACTCTTACGAAAAGATCTAGAGTCGTGCGACACGGCGAGACAGCCCTGACATATGAATATAATTTCTCTGAGCATGGACGTGGTAGAGAAAAATATTCTTGTATCTTTGATGGATAACGAAAATTCATGTTACGCTAGGATTTATGTAGTTTCCTTTCAACCGTGCGTATGCTGATGGGAACATTTCGTCAAACGTCTATGTTTAGCACGATATAAAGTATCTTTTGCGATTAAATGAACATATCAAACTATCAATCGAGATATATCAATGTATCAAACATCAAAATCGATCGTGAGAACTTTTTCTTACTTTTCTATCATTACACGATGACTTGTGAATTTTATCACGAAGAAATAATCGCGGTTCTGTTTATGAATATCGTTGTTTTATCGCCTATTGCATGGTCCATGGTATACATTTTTTCTTTGAATATATAAACATTTCTGTAACTATTTGAAACTTCCTGCAACCAATTTTCAGAGAAAGAATTTATAAATATTACACCGTTTTTGCTATCGAAGGTAAAAGGGGCAGTATACGAGTACGTGGAATTTACTCAGTTGTTTATTAAGAGTTATATAAGCACGTGTAATTCTCACGTCATGTATCGTGTACTTGCTTCATTAGTAACCTCATTACAGTAAAAAGTCTATTTCACATATTCTTCGAGTCGTAAGTGTAAGTGAGCTGTCGATGGCGTCTTCGAGTAAACTTCTTCTTAATCAAATAGAACAAATAAAAGAGGAACACCGTGATCTATGAATAAATAAATGAAATTCATGGTTCTTTGCCTCCAGATCATGCGATATGATTATTTAAGGGACAATTAGTTTATTAATATTTTTTACTTTGAGGCAATTTTCATTTAATTAATCATTGTCTCCTGTTCATTGACGTATACATTTAATTGAGAACAAGAACGGGCCAATCTGAATATTTAACGAACTGAGCGAGTAATTCGTTGTCTAAAATGTTTGATTTGCAAAAATTGGATGCCTCCATTTTTGTATAATTAATACAGCTTGTTGATGAAAATTAATTGGTATAAATTAATGCTATGAACTTTTATTTAAAAAAAGCGTGCCTTAGTTCATGTTTTCTCTGGTACTTGCTTATTATTTTAGTTGCTAGTTTAGTTAATAAAATATTTCCCATTCATGTGTACCCATAAAGCGGAAATGAATTACTATTTATAGTTTATTTAATAAGTTACAAGATTCTATAAAAAATTAGCAGAAACGCGAAACATCTTCTATCTTTGAAATAAAATGAAAACGAGAGAAAAGTTTTAAGGAAATGCAAATTGTAATAAAAATTATTCAGATGCGTGCTGCTTCTCGGAAATTGAAATCGGAGTTTCCAAGTTCCCAAACTGTGGTATCTCTAATTGTTAAATTAAATTTGCACGCCTGGCCATTCCGGGTCACCAAGTTTCTGAAGTTTTAAAGGTGGCACGATCTTCGATCGAATCAGAAGTTCCTCTAAATATATTCGTCAGCTACTTTCAAGTCTTATTATAGTCCTGTCATTATCCGTGTTTCGGCCGGCAGCCGAACATGAAATTTTTATTAATCGTCGTCATTAAATGATACGCGTGTTTTTGAAGAGAGAAAGGAAAAGGCAGTTGGCCTAAACATGTTCAAGAAGCACGCATGTATATGGTTGAAATAATAATTTCTCTACTGGAGGTTCCGCTTTGTCGAAAAACGATTACGTTGCTTACAGCGACGCCTCTTAATTACGCCATATCGTTAAAGAAACCTCCGGGCAATTTCACGTGTGTCGTTCCGATCAACTCTTCGATCGAATTCCTTTTCAGCAATCACGTGATCGGGTTGCGTTTCGAAGTAGAAATATTTTCTTCCTTTCATTAGCAAATAAGCTAAATCAAATCGATCATTCTGATCTATTCTGATCTATCATAATCTTTAATACATTTGTTCGATAGACTACGATTTTTGTTCAGGAAGAATTTGAAGACGAAAAATGCATAGAACGCACATTTGCAAAAATATATAAAATAATCAAAGTATCGTATTCGTTAGAATCAGACTGCTGGTATTTATGCATTTATGACAAAAGTAAAAATGTGCAGGAATCTAAATGAATACAACGGTATGACGAAGGTAAAGTACGTGTCAGTATGTTTAGAAAATAGTACATGCTCTTATATTCTTCAAGTTTCGATGGTTTATCTTCTTACGAAAAAGATAAATTTGAATAAATATCGGCAATCTAATAATTAATTTCTAATATTGATCAAGCCCAGCCATTGTTAGCTTATAAACTTTGTACGAGTCAAGCCTTTCGCCAGAAATGTTATTGGATAAATTAGATATTATTTGAAATAGGAACAAGCTGAACATGATATAGCAGAATAGATTGAATCTTGAGTTTTTAAAAGCACGCACCATCGTTTTATCATTTTCAAACGTGTCATATATTCTTAAGTGGCTTTAACTTGGCGAATTTGAAACAAGCCTGCGCGAATTGTTATAGATAGTCAAATTGCTATACAGAGAAAAGCAATTAATTAAGATGGTTCGCCAGTGAGAAGTCTTAATAGAAATAAGCGAAATTTGGTAGTCCGAACTTTATTGTGAAATTAAATTATTCACGTTGGAAGGAAGCGGGCTCGCTATAGATACGATCCTGTATCGTTCCATTATTTCTATTCTGTTCTCTAATTTTCGTAATTAATGCTCTCATTTACTTTCACGTGTAACATCGAATTTTCTTCTGTTATGAGAAACGTTATTATGAAACGAGTGGTCATTGTCATACTTGCTACAGAGACATGCAAGAAAGTAATAATAACATCTTGCGATATTAATAAAATAATTGCGTAATAATTAATGTAATATTAGTTCAATTGTGTAGGAGGAATTTGAGAAAGAGATCGATGACGAATATTTTACGTGCATGCAAAGTATCTTAAAAATAGAATTATCTAAATATGAATAAATTTCAATACTTAAGAAAATATTGTTACAAATGATGGAAGAATTCCACGGAGAACAAACACGTGCGTTATAGCGTCGAGAGTAACGTCACGATGTCTATGAACAATATCATAATTACAATGAACCAATCGTACATTCCAACATACCTGTAAATCGTGTCTCTTCGTAAAGCGTTTTATTGGATTTCGAAATTTTCAATTGCGTCGCTTTCGCGTCTCTGTGATCTGCGTCGCTCGAAACGTAATATACTAAATATAATACACTGCCGTGTAAAAGCATTCTGCGCAGCATAAAGGAAGGTACAAATGAGAAATATTCCACGTAATACGTAGAATGCTGAGAGGACGCGATATATATTTTTAGAAGAAAAAGGTTCTTCATCAAGAACGGTATCCATGACAATAGAACGCCATGATTTTTCTTGTGTCGGCCAGTCACTTTACAACGTCCACGCAGAAATTGACCATCTCGAAATTGAGTCGCCACCTAATGGTTCCTTAACCCTCCTGGTCGTTCATTCCCTCTCCTTTGGACCTACAAGGGTGTCGATTGGCTGCCAAAAACTTATACCAGTTCCCTCTTCTCTTCCTCCTCTAGGTCGAGTTCTATAAAAAAACGAAGTAGCCCTGGGTGACCCGGCAGTTTCGCTTTCACAAGTAACAGATTATGTCTTCAAGGAGAAGATCCTCAAGAGAGAGGCGTCGTCCCTGATTTGAAAGAAATCTGGTCCCCATTTCGAGCGCCGTCGAATTTCATGTAGATGTTTTGATTATTCCGATTGTCTGGCATTAAGCTATGCTTACTGTACTCGTATACGATCGCCTTGGAATATCGTGCGCATAACTTCACCTGCTGTACTAAATCGCACAACGATTATACATGACGATAATAGCAACAAACAACGTTGATTACGAGTAACAATAATAGATGATGATTTCTACGAATTTATCAATCGTCAACAATTTGCATATATCGATTAAATTCATACATCGTGACCATCGATTCACTGAATACGTCCGGATACTTACCTATGATCGGCAGTGTATGTTTCTACTTATAGTGTAGGATATACTTTAGCGTCTTGATGAGTGACGCTTCAAGGACAGCGCGATCAATTCACCAAGCAACGAGTATAGACTGATCGGATTAAATTAAAGGCTGGCCTGTTATTCGTGGACAGTTGTCTTGACCCCGGACGTTATCGTCGGATTCAATTTAGAGAGTTGATGCAGTCAAGTGAAACTATGCGCACACAGAGGTTAAGGCTATTAGTCCACAAGGCAGCGTGTACATCGTTATATTCTAGTTTTGATGCTGGCACGAATGCTGTTTCGATGTTAATCGATTTTCGTCGTTCGAAAGTTACATCGATCTAGCAAGTGTAAGTGTAACGTAGATTTAATTATATGTTTGAACTGTTTCTCTATTGAATGGACGGTTCAGCATCGATATTTTGTTGTTGCATAAGAGGGCTGGAGTTGTAAATGTTCAACTCGTTAATTTTGATTCATCACTATGGGACGTCGAACGAATCGGAGCCGGGGGAGGAGTTGAGAAAGTTTTAATCAACTTTTCAGATGAACACACGAGAAAGTTTCTATGAAGCGGATTAATCGAGTAGTGTTGCTATAACGCAACGAGATAACTATTAGACTGTAACGTGTGAACGATTGAGAATCATAATGATGTACGTTAGCTACCAATTTTCACAAGGTGGCGTGTTCCACGTTTATGATTATAAAAATTTAATTATATCTTTTCCAAGTTATGAAAATGTATCGGGTCAAAGTTATGACTTAATTGATACTCAAATACGCATTCTGAAATTCTTGAATTATACCACTGTGATTTTTTAGCCCGTCGCACACGTACGACGACTACAGTGAAACAATATAATAAATTTTCTTTGAGTTTCCGAGATTTATGCCGCTTAAGTATCGTAACGTGAAATAGTCGATGAAGGGAATAACTTGATACAATCGAAGATACAAGTCTTTCGAAAATAGATGATAAATAAATGATAAATGTTCTGTTACGTCAAACTGTGATACAGTTTTTGCTTTTTCCGACGCTTAAACAATTTACGATTTCACGCTTCAAGGGTAGCAATCAATTAAGCGCGCGTAGAAATTAGATATGGGACCGAATTAGAAATTCCATCTATTCGCGATGGAAGCGCGGGCAGCATCTCGCGCACGACCATATGACTGTGTCACCGTTTCATTTCCTGGCTACGCGATGAACGCAATATTGCCGAACGCCTGCCCCAAAAAGCGTTATCTGCGGTGACGATTCTAATAATCGAGCATCGATTCGCGATTGCCCGTATATTGTCGCTCGATTGTCCCCGAGATTCCATTTAACGCCAAGTTTGCCACCTATTACTACTACATTTAAATTTCGATAGCTCTGCGTGAAAAGCAAGGAATTTTTAATAGCGAGTATTAAAACTTTATTCACTACTTTTATTATTTTCTTGCCTCAACCAGGAAATTAAAATATGAATTTATTCATTTCAGAACATCTTTATTTATGGATCGTCGGTGTTTTAATACCGTTGTTTTAATAGATAATTAATATCTTTATTAAAATGAATTATATCATATTCGTGTCATATTTATGAAAAACACAACGAAATTGCTACAGAATACATTTGAGATTCTTCCCGCCAAATATGTATAGTAAATCATTATTGTATTATCTTATCAATTTCTATCATATTTCTCGAGAAAAAGACAGTAGCGAATTTCAGTCTGTGAGTTTTTGCGGCCGCATGTAAATTACAGTTACACTTCTCTTTATTACGATGCGGAGTAAAATAAGAGCAACCGCTAACAACGAAACTTCACGGCGAAATACCAACGAGAAAACGTTCTGCAGATATTGCTTGGTTAAGAAGAAAAAGACACGGAACTGCAGCGGCGTGCAATTCCTAAAGTCACGACTGCATCGTAACTTACAGTCATGTTAGATATAGTGCCTATTCGATAGTAGCTTGCGTAGATTAAATCGTAAAATCGGTATCGCGCGTTAACGAGATATTCGTCAGGGAAGACATCGAATTCCACGTAGAATTTGATACACGTGGATATTGTATTTGACAATATCCCGTACTTCGCCCTTTTTTTAAACGTTACGATGTTCTGTGGTTGGTAGCATGGAATTGCACCGTGTACCTGTGTACAGTGCCTCTTGCAATAAAAGTTATTCCATTGAATGAGACTGCGTGTAGTTAAAAAATTTATTTGAAATTTTTGATACTCTCATGAATAGACTGTAAATGTGTAAAGTTGTTCCATTGAATGAGACTGCGTGTAGTTAAAAAATTTATTTGAAATTTTTGATACTCTCATGAATAGACTGTGAGTGTGTATTTATGAAAAAGAAAGTAGGAGTACAAAGATACGCGCGGTATGCTAAAATATGTTAAGTTTCGTGAAAAAGTGGTCGAAGATTCCGATACTTTCGGAGTCATGGAGAAAAATTTATTTTAAAGCGGGTAATAAAAATAAATATTCAATATCCTTCGATATGCTATTGGATACGATATCGAGGAGCTACAAATTTCAAAAACTGTATATATAATCAGTTTGCGCGGTTTGTACGAACGTATCTTCTGAGCCGAAATTTTTATCGATCGCGCTCTGATTAAATTTTTGAAATATTATTCGATACATAACGATAATTGCAATTAGCAAACCTATCGACGAAATGAAAATCTATTAATCATTTTCATTATTCCCTTCATTATCCTAATATCGCTCTTTCAATTCAAACGATCGATAAAAAATTAGATTTCGTTATAGAATATTGGATGATATAATTATAGCAATGAAATCTCCTTTTATCGTATAAAATACGATAACATCGCTATTTTGCAATTCCGCTAATTCGATCACTTTGTGTTATTTATACTCACTGGATGAATATTCTCGTTAAAAGTGGTTAGAAGGAAAGAATCGTTAGCAAAAATTAGAAACGATAGTACAGAAATGTGGCTGTAGATCGTAAGGGTAATGTTAATTCTGTAAGCGTAAAGTCCATTAATTAGAGTGTAATTTTATTGAAACGTAGCCAACGTTGAAAAAAAGAGATGCATTATGGCAATTTCGTTCGTTAGTTCGTTAAATCATTCTATTATACCGTAATTGTACTGATAACTTCATCCTGCAATTTTCGTTCATCGAATCGTTTGCACTCTTATGCATCCAGTCCTACGCAGGCTAATTTCCTAACCGGAACGTAGTACGATCAGTATACGTTTCCATAATATTGACTCTTCAATTAAATCGCAAGATAATTACTGTTTTTTTCAATAATAATAAATAGGAGTATATCTTCGATGAATTTATTAGAATTGTCACTTCTGACAGATTCCCTTGAATTTTCGAAACAAATAATTTATAGCGGACGCGTGCGAAATATTTAAAATTGGAATCGGAGAGAGAAATCAACAATTAGCAACAATCTTTTCTTGAATCTTCCTCTAATTTCTACGTTGCGTGATAATGTTTTCGCGTATTCAATTCAGTTTAATTTCCTTTAATTCTTTGGCGAATCGAAACTCGTTATTGGACCGCGTGGAAGGTAAAATTACCAGGAACTTGATTCCTGAGATTGCCGCTGGTTCGGCTGACTCTGAAGAAGTTTAAGATGTCAAGTATTTTTCAACGATGTTTCTCGAAACTTTGACATTTACTAATCTTTAATTAACTTTTAAAGGAGAAATTGGTGGATTAGAAGATTGGACATTTATAGAAATAGGTTAATTTTTTGATGGACAAACTAAAATATTTGCTTGGTAATTGTTTAGAATTTTGTTAGCTATCTATTTGTTGTATTAATATACAATTAGTATTGAAATATTCTTTCAATTTAGCTTAATCCTTTTCGGATTCATTTACATCCTGGCCTAGATTCTAGAAATATACCAGACATGTAGCTAAAGTTACAATTCCCTCGGCATAACGAGTTTAATTTACTTCAAACAAATTATTCGTCGAAAGCTTCGGCGAATGTTCAACAAATATTTTTTAAACTCCAATTTCGTTTTATGCTCTCATACGCGCTAAACGTTATAAAGTAAATCAGCAGATTTAGTTTACCGTTCCCAATGGTAAACTTTCAGTTTCACCAGTTTCATTTGGGTTCGCCATTTTCAATGAATCCTATCGGTCTGTATATTCGTTCTACTCTCTATAGAAGGCATGCCAAATATATACTTATCGCCACACAAAGTGTTTGCAAGCTTTCACTAATTTTTTAACAGAACCAAGATAAACAGCTGGAAAGTACATGTTACATGATATATTGTAGGTATAAACGATCGTATGAAAAGCACGCGGTTAACGTTCCTGTAAACTAATTAAAGGATAGGGTCTGTACCTTTCATTCGAGTTCCCAATTATACAGGGTGCTTAAAAAAACTTGGCGTCAAATTTCCGTAGCACGTAATACTGATCAAAAAATACTCATCAAAAAATGCTCATTTTTCAAATATTTTATTCGAGAAATGCTCGTGGCCGATTTAGACCCACGTTCGTTAAGATCCTCTTGCCACGACCCAACTTTTTGAAACATCCGGTATAGCGCGACGTTTCGTGTTCCATTTCTCGTGGCTCGAGGTGTGGATTGGGGTGTCGACAGAAGCCGGTGAAAAAGTCGAGCGAACGAGAGGAAGACGGAAGGAGAAAAGAAGGAAACCTATAGAATGGAGGAAGTTGCAGAAAAGGGCAGTCGTGTAATCTTTCCCGGCGCAATGTATTTCGTGTATATACATACAGTGAAAAACGCCTTCTGACGTTCTTGCTGCAAAGAAAAGAATGGTATTCGCATTACAATATACTTTAACCCGCGCAGTACCGCCTTTCCCGCCGTAAAAGATTACCAAATTTCTTCCCACCGTAGTTTGATGTTTTTCCTTGCTGTTTAGTGTTTCACATAACAAACGTGTTTTAACAGCTTGCATCGAACCGCGTAAGAGAAGTCACAATGGAGAATACTCCAGCTTCGAACGAGTTTCCGATCGCATGAGAAATAAGCTTTAGTAGTTCGTTTCGCCCTTTTCTCGCGTGCTACTCGATCATCCAAACATTTTCGATGCACCGTGTTCTAATTTGTTGCGGTGTTTGGGGAATTTAGATTGAAATATCGCTGCAATTTGAAGTTCTTATTATTCACGCTTGTATAGACTCGACCGAAAAATAGATCGGAAATTTATGCTAGTGAAAATTACGAGAACATTAATACGAAATAGTTTTCATGAAACACGTCGGTTTCAACATGACGGATTGGATGATACAATGACGACATGGTTGAATAATTAATAAATACTTTTCGTGTATGTGCTTCGATGCGTATACGTATTGCATATACAAAGCAACGAAGCATAATGTGGGAATGTAATCTGGCATGAGTAATTCCTCTCTTAATTACTTGAAAATAGAGCGTATAACTTTGTCACATTTCAAATCAAATTACAAAGCCGTGCGATTGTTACTAATTACGGAACTGTGCATTGAAAAAATATAAGTTTCGTGCTAGATTTTACAGGCGAAAGTCTTGTGTTTAATTTAATAATTTGCAACTCACCGATCATATTGTACGTCCATATTCGAGTATTTCGTGATTAACGTCATCAAGAATCTTTTTTAAGCCGCGAGACAAATTTCTTTGTGACAGTTAATGATAATGAGAAAATATATTTTCTAATGTCTTTGCGAAAAAGATATAATGCAGTAAAATGTCTAGGAAAAATTACGAATTGATCGTTTTCCATCATGTTCCAATAATTTCTAATGTTACGAATTATACGTATAAAATATAATATACATTCTACGGCAGGTGTGGACAATAGCTTTAGTTTCTTTTTATATCAATAACAGTATCGATGTTAATTCAGAAAAATTGAGCGAAACAAATGGATAAAACGTAGATTTAAAAATCGTGTCTGAGTGAAATGAATCGTTACGATATTTGATTATTTTTATTTTCTACATATTCTTTTATTTAATATCCTGTGTAGAATTGGATGTTTGGCCAGGTGGTCCGAAAAACCATGTTGTCCGAAAATAATATGTTGCGCGTTTTTAGTAATTTAAACAAACTTTACTTTTCGTTTCGCTCTTTCGACGATACTAGAAATTAATCAACGCAATAAAAATGTTTTATTTTGATTTTCACATTTTCTAAAAACGTTAAACGTGCATATTGTGGTTACTCATTGAGCGTTCATTGCACGTACATCGGATAGTTTTACAGAATTTCGATAAAGTTTTAATACAAAGTCTACGTTATTTCACTATTATACTGAATTCACTCTAGAAAGACCAAAAGCAACGATTAGTTTCGCTGACAATTATAATTCACAAGTTTTTTTACTTCACATAAACTTTTCACTCCGAAGATAATATTTCTTAAGATAAATGCTATGAAAATTACGCAATATAAACGTATACGTAACAAGTATTCAACGACGAATGAATGGAGTTGGAAAGTATTAGGTGTAAAGTAGATTGAAGAACAATTATTTGAATTTCATTCTGTAGCTAGTATATATTTATATAAACTTGTTTAGTGATTGACAGGCACAACAGACATTGATTGATAAGAGAAAAAGAGAGTTGATTGGAAAGGTAGAGATTGCACGAACGAAGATTGACTGATTGGCAAGATAGAGTGCTGATTAAATACTGACCATCGAGTCTGTCGTTTGGTAGGTTTATTATGTAGATGGAGATGTCTTGCTTTTAAGTATTGTTCTAATTGATGACGCTCCGGAGATGCTAATTAGCCACGCCCTTTGTAAAGATAAACAGAAACTGTTAATTAGCGCTAGATCACTGGAAGGCTACCTTTAAATCTTTATAATTAAATTTTCGTTTACTTGCAAGATATGCAAGATAGTAACGTATAATCATCCGCAATTCCCATTTTTCTGATTGAAAAAATTAACAATTCTTACAAATAGACTACCTGTTGTATGACTATAACACAGTCGTAAATAAAATACAATAAAACAGCTGCGTGATATAATCTTATAGCGAGATGAGATGATACAAAAAGAATTTATTTTTCTTAGAATGATATATATACAATAATATGTTATATGCGATATACTTACTTGCAATACTATACTTATATCTTGTTAACGCTATACTGAAAAACTACACGTTCCAATTACGATTTCGCTCCTTAGAAGCAGCTAAAACAAGAACGAGTAGAGAATGATGGCTCTGGTATTCTAAAGTTATTCAACAACGTTAAAAGAATAACGCTGCATCTGTCAATTAAACGTTGTGTGGCGATAAAACGATCTCCAAATTTCTCAAAAGATCCTTTATCCTCTCGAAAATTGTGAAAAACAATCCAGCAAATCAACGATGGATAGGAGAATCGCATCCAGATTTGTTTCGTCTAGACTGAAAATAACTTACAAGTAGTTCGGTCTGATGGCGACCGATCGTTTGACCCCGATTCGAATCAGGCTGGATTCTGTTCTCGAAGAGGAGCATCGTCCGCGTGAATCTATCCTCGGTTCGATGCCTCTTTATTATTACAGAAATAACGCGACTGCCAATTTAGCTGTGTCCATTGTGGTTAGACGATGTTTGCCCACCCATTTCCGCGCTTTTCTCGTTAATTGGATAATATTGAATAATGCAAGACCTCGAAGTAGAAAGCTTACGCCATTTCGCCTCTTCGTTTGTTGCTGATCTGTGATGCGTTCAAGAAATCACGAGTATCTCTGACATCGATATTTGTCAATTTCTAGAGTTTTCTCCTGTCGTTCTTTTCATGGAAGCAATTTAGAGCTTTACGAGAAAATTATTTTGCGATACAAAGGTACTTTATTGGTTAAAGAGAAACTGTATGCGCATTACTTTTTTCTTTTATACCGTAGAATTACGATTTTTTAGGAACGAATAAACGAGATAACTTAACGAAGAGAGAAATTCAGTTCCTAGTTTCTTCTGTTTTTGTAATCAATTTACATCTCTGCAACAACCTGTACGTTACGCAGGACGAGATGTCGCTATCTAGGAATACGTGTTAGTATAAATAATATCTGTGTTTTTTTATCTATGACTCGTTTGAGAAATTTTACATTATACGATTAAGATTTTGTCACTTAGATATAACAACACGAATGACGTCGAACTGTGATTAACTTATTACGCGATTAGATCCCGCTTTGCTAATATTCGCGTGGAAAACTTAGTATTTACACGTCTCTGACCTACGATACGTTCAGGAAATCGTTTGTAATTTTAATATTAGCAAATTACAATTGGAAATTTAAAAAAGAAGATTTATGAGAGTTTCCTTTACGAGATTCGTATTTGTTCCCTTCGAATGTTTACGTCTCTATCTCGCTCTCGTTACAACGAACAAAGCGACTTTCTGAAACAGACAAGATCTTTAACGTAAAAAGAGTTCACGCATATCAATAGTATCCTTTCATATATTCCTCGATCTTAAGTAAATTAGATGAATTAGAAGAATATCAAATAGAATTTTTTAATTTAAATATTTCTACGCGTATTTAAAATATCTGTAAATATCTGTAAAAAGTTTTCAATCGATGCATTATTCCTTGTCAGAAGCGTACGATTATAAATATCTGTGCCATCTAAACAAGAACAATATGTGTAATGATGTATCGAAGGTTCAAATCAGAGGACAGTCCCAGAAAAGACACAAAACAGATGGTACATGGCGCAGGAGGATTGTAACGCGAGAGATGCCAGTTGTACGACCGATCGCGATGTGAACAATGCAAGGCACGTAGAATCCTCTTTCAAATTTAGTCGTCGGTCGTCAACGTGTTCGTTTTGTCGGGCAATCAGAGTTCGGAACTTCCGTGGCCGGTTTAAACAACCAACGGAGTCTCTTTCACAGCGGATTCGCATCGAATAACGTGCATTCTTCCTTCGCGTTCAGAAGACTGCGAAATTCGGCTCGTTTGTCTTCGACGACGCCTGGCATGTTGAAGAAAGGAAGCGGATGTGTCGGTGGTTGAAAGCGCTGCTTTCAACGAGATCGATCGAAACATCGTCAGGGTGTTCGCGGAAATTTGGAACGATGAAATTTGCCACGGTTTTGCGTTATGAGCGAAGCGAAATAAACTTACGAAGAGCACAGAAACGAAACACGATAAGTATATTTCTGTTGATTTTTCGATTTTAATGTCTTGCAAATTAATTTTATTTCCAATTTATTGTCACAGAGCGTTACAAAAATCGTAAAATGGAGAAATAGAAATTTATCGTGCTTTTCTCGCGTGACATTCGATCAAAACGAATTTCTTTCTATTAACTTTCGCTTTTGCGATTGTAGAATTTCCTGGTTAAGAAATGAATCGATCGACAGGTTAAACATTTCCGTATACTCCTGTGCTCCAAGCTGCGCGGTTCGTTGCATTTTCTTCATTAGAATTTCGTAAAGACGTTTACATGGACTGAAGATAATTTGCAAATGACTGACAAACGTTATCTCGCAATCACGCTAAGAATCTCAAAGCGTTCACAAACGTCAGGGGGATAACTCGATCTAAGTAAGTACACCAACACGATCGTTCTCTCCGATCGTTTCTCTCCTTGCGCGGTTGCGAGCTTCGTGAGTTTGTTGTAGCTTTCTTCGAGAATTGCAAACAGTATAGAACTAGTTTCCCGATATTATCGTACGTCAAAAGAAGTATGTGAATAGCGTGCGCTGCCGTTCGTAAGAATATTTCGCTTACGATTTCTCCCGAGAAATTACAATACGAGGAAGCTTCAACGAAAGTCCTTTGAAGTTCACCGAATTGTCCGCGAATGCTATTTCGTGTTTCCTTTGGAGAAAAATTCGTCCGTTTTTAGAGAAAATGAAAAATTCGCTTTGTTCTAGCGATCTTCTTAGAAAAATAGAGTTACGTCGGATCAAAGTATATATCTGCATCTGAATCGTGTAAAATACAATGGTTAAGCAAAATGGAAATAAGAATTATAACAGACGTTTTAATTGAAACGAGAGATACTTGTAACAGCTAATAACGATATCCCTGTGGATGCGAACGCATTAGAATTTCAATGACTTTTCCTATCTTGATCTCAGGATTTCGCTATTTGATCAGGCAAAGTAATTTCGTATTCGATGACGACAGCCTTTTGTTAATCGGTGAAAAAGGGAGAGGGGAGGGGATAAGCTCGACATGCGGACCGAAATTAGTTTCCAATGGAACGCTTTTCCTCGTTCGAATATGAAATGGCCAAGAAATACGAAGGTCCGCGAGAATATATTCGGTTAACATATAGAAATTGGATGAAACTAACTTCCTTTTATCGGTTCCCGAGAGAATTACCTTCTACTTGCCTTTTACTTGCCCTCACCTCGCGGGAATGCTCCGAGAGAAAAAGAAACGTCGCGTTCATCAACGCGAAACAGTCCTTCGAACTGCCATGTTACTTCTAATTACTTTCTCGTGGTTACTTTCAACCTTTCCATGACTTTGCCCGCTGTTCGTGTCTACTTTACGTACCAATCATTAGTCAAGAGCCGGCTGAATTTCTACTCGCTTTAGATATTCAGCATTTTAATATTAGTTTGTCATGAGAAGATTTTAAGATTAATTAACCTGCTTTTACATTTATAATCTGATTTTATTATTCATTATACAAATTTGATTACTGTTTTGATATCTGATTATATTTGATTACAAATTTGATAAATCGTCTGTGCACGAACGAAGTTCTCCAAACGTCAATTAACAAATTTTAACGCTTTAGATATATCAGCATAGGGGAAATTGTTTTCTCCAAGCTCGAATTTTATGAATTAATACCAGTCATTAAATTTTATCTCGTCGTCATCGCAAAATCTCAAGCTTGTAATATAATTTTGTAATATAATGTAAACTTTTCGTAACTCATTAAGCTGAGCCTTACGTGTGTAATTATTTCAAACCTCCCATCATCGTATACAAACCCCATTGTAAAAGCTTCTGTCACGTTCAAGACCTTACCCGTTCCAAAGATGATATTGATAAAATTGTTGTTAAACGTGTTGATCCGAATAACATTTTCATACAAACGAGTGTTGAGAAATTCGGGGAAACTTGCGTGATTCTCTTTCAAACGACGGTACGGCTTATAATATGCACCGTAGGTGGTGGCGCAACGAATTGAATTTAGGCTTGCGATGAATGCTCATATCCCGCAATTCATCGGCATTGGTCGATTCGAATAAAAGCCGATGCAGGAAATTATGCTTCCAGAATCGCGGGTACGAAATCATTGATCTACCAGTAAAATGCGTTCGAAACGGGCTCTATTCAGAGATAGCATCGATAGTTCAAACCCGATGCATAATTCATGCCACGAAAACAACGCGGTGAACCACACGTTCGACAAAAGTCGACACTCTTCGTATTTTCTTTGTCACTTTCGTTTTCATTCTTGACAAAGTGACGCGTCTTTTAAACGTTCGTGAATTCTATCCCAGCACGAAAAAAGGATATTTCCTTTCCATTCGGATGTTGTGCTCGAAAAATGTATGTTATCGATATTTTTAGTTATTACCTTCGAAAGTTGCGTTTTATGTTCTCAATTACGTTTCGATAATCGGCGCTAAGACTATAAACGGAGCGCCTTCGCAATAAATGGCAATGCTGTTCGAGAGAGAATTGTATTTTTTAAATTAATTAGGATATTTCAACGTAACATTAGTTATCAGACTGTTAAATCTGCGTAATAACTAAACCAACATTGTTCGTTTCGTTCGAAACATTTTGAACTTTTCTCCGATTTTCAAAAAGCTTGTATACCGTCGAATTTATCAGGTTGTCCCCTTTCTCAACTATCTCGCTTTAAAATATTGCATCGAGTATCCATTCGAGATCATATTTTTTCTGCATGATAGAATTTTGATTCTCAGTTATCGTATAATTTCGATACGTCCGAGTATGAGCCATACAAGCAAAACTTTCAAACTTTATAATACGTACAAGAACGTCGGACGAACAAATGGTACGAGATTATTCTCAAATATAAGAGTTAATTAATCGCTACTACGTTACTATACCGATAGAACACCTACGCAAGTTTCAAAATAGTCTCCTAATCCTATGTAAGTACAAAGGATATCTTGACTCGCTGTTCATTTGTCATTGTTGATGTCACCTTGTTAATTTCACCGACGAATTGGCGTGCCTCTTGTTAATCTTTTACTTAAGCATATTTCAAACAAGGATTAGTCGAAGTTACATCTGGAAACTCATCGCCCGCGAAACAGAGAAGCAACGATGAGATCGCTCGAGGTTCCAAACTTGGAATCAAGTGTTCCCAAGTACGGAAACTTTCCCGCTTCTTCCTCGGGTGGCCATTATTTGTTGCGTTCTTCTCCGCGCTCGCCGGTGACCTGTTATTGTTTCGTTGCGCCAGCACACGGCTAGAACTGCGGTGTTTTCCGGCCACAAACCCGATCCACGGTAGAGTTTTACGGGGTATTTAATTACGCGTCGACGTAATTAAGTTATTGATTAATTTCGCCAGGCGTTCTTACTAACAGAGGGAGAGAGAGAGAGAGAGAGAGAGAGAGTAAATCGAGCCATGGATAAATGCGCCTTGAGAACGCAACCGGAGTTACTTAATCGCCTAGTGGCGGGCAAATTTCCGAGCACGACTCGTTACGAATGAAGCCAATTTTTCATTTATTATGAAAACTACGCCGCGTACATCTTTTCATAGCGAAATATTTTATCTTAGTTACAGTAGTTAGATAAATAGAGTTAATCGATGTTAAGAGGAATAGAATTTAAGACAAATGAAAAAATTGGTGAGAAATAATAGTCTTTATATTGGTAATCATTCAATTAAATGGTAATTGATTTGATTTTGGTGTCAAATATAGGGATGATTATTATAGTGGTTAAGGTCGATTTAACTGATTAATAGGTAGAGATATTAGAAATGAGAATCTCTCTTTCCTGTACTCTCGTATTAAAAAAAAATAATAATAAATAAAAGACGCGACCTATACATAATACGCATATCATGTTCCTTTCCTGTAACCTTCAAATATATAAATGTAAATAATTCTTTGTTTAGTATTTTATTATAGGAAATTTATTATATTATTTATTTATTATTATAGGCTATTTATTATAGGAAATTAGGATGTGCATAATATTCAAAAATGTATAAAACATCCAAAACGTAAGTACTCGTAAGATTTAGTAGGTAAAACCAATCTCTATGTAGTTAATTTCTTTTATTATAGATATTCATAAACATGTGAATTTGCATAAGCGTTCGCAGTCTAAATAAAATGCAAGGTAACTCTGCATCCTTCGAATATTTCTCTGTATTGCCTAGAATGATGCCAGAGATACAAAATATTTCGATACCGAAAGATACTTGAAATATAGAGTTATCGACTCTGAATATTCATTTTTTCATCGTTCGATGCGATACTAGATGTATTTCTTTGTGCCTTTCTCATGCAGGCAACACGTTCCTGTGAACGGCTACGTAGGGTTTTTGATCGCACAGCTCTGAATTCGTACGAATGTCACACGCAACGTTTTCAGTTCGATTTAACATGTTCCAGAGAGAAATTGAAAGCTCGAGGAATATTCGTTCACTGAGAATTTTTCGTGTTATCCGATACACCCAAGCTGGTTCTTTGGCAAACGTTTAGAGCAGTTGCTATCATTTCGTCGATTCTAATGCCGTCTGAAAAACATTCGCGAAATGATCGTTGATAAACTACAGTTACGCGTAAGACTTATCCGACAAAGTAGGAAGGCAAAATAACGATTAACAAAAAACTAGTGAGAGATAAATACGAAATTAGAAAAGCAAGTAAAATATAAATGACAAAGTGCCCCTATCTCTTGCAAATAGCTTATGTAAAAATCGATTAGGGATAAAGTATATCACCGTAGTGTAACAGAATTTGTCATGTTGTTAATTAAGATGGTATCCCATTGGGGGTAGCCACCCACATGATAATCAAACAGCTAAAAAATTCTACCAAATGTCCAAATTGGACAAATCGTGAATGTGAAATATTAAATAAAAAAGAAAATGTTGTTAATCGTTACTCATAAAACGATTATTACGTAAAAATTAAATTGTCACGAGAAAATAAATCAATTAATAAGAAAGAGTAATCCATTATGGTAATGTACGTTACCTTTGTAAAATATAAACGTCCATTTGAACATTTGACCTGTGAAATTACTTACATAACTATAGTATGTAATATTGTAGGATCTTTGCTACAATTAATTTATTTACAATAAATGGACTAAACAGGTGTTGGTTAAATAGCAAACTATGGTTGTTTAACGTGAATTATATACAATAACGTACTATAATTTACACAACTAAATAGTTAATTTGCAGCTCTCGTCACCAACGCTCTCTCTTACGCGGACCACATTCTCTCGACAACATTAGCAACACTATCTCCCTGATTTCTCGATTCACATTCTTTAGCTTCTCAACTTACAATTCTCTGATTTCTCAACTAACTACTCTTCGACTTCTCCACTAACACTGACAGTTAATTCGTCTTTCTCCCTTAGCATCCCTTTGTCTTTTGTCTTAGCCCCACCTCGCACGTGTTCCGCAACCGCTTGTCACGTAAACTTGAGTGTTATATGATGAGAACAAGATAACTGAGCCGTAACACGCACAATTTTTGCACTTAATAGCCACAATTGAGTTTACACTGATGGGTATGTATAAATCAAGTACGCGACTGGTCTAAGGGTAGAAACCGGTAAAGATACGTCGACTATTTTAAGGATAGAGAATAAGTAAGTCTTGTGACGATGTTGTGACGGAGGAAAGCTAGGGGTGGGTGTGTCTAAGGACACGGGAGAAAGTTGCTAACGGAAAAAGTGAGAAAAACTGATTTTCCCGTGTCAAACCGTAGTAAATAATAAATGTAAAAGGGACACTTCAAATAAAAGATACTTGTTTGGTCTGAAGAACCTTAACTATGAAAATGCCAAGACCCATGGTGGGTCCTTAAGACTACTGAGGATAAGCGCCAAGGATGTGTAGACATCTAGCTACCATCCTGTCCTCGGTATGTGGCCTGGTCTCCGATGTGGATTAATGTTACACGCTCGTGGCCAGGGTCACGTTGGTCTTTTCCGCGTAACTATTCGATTAAAGGACCAACGATACACTGTTGGGCCTGTCGGCGCTTGGGCTTTCTCGCGACATTGTTTATAGTTCGTCCGATATCTCTTAGGCCTTTTGTCCACGATACTACAATATGAATCGTCATTAGAAACGTCGATAAGAAGAAGATGGAAACATACGAATTTATAAATTGTTCGTTGATTTCTGCAAACATATTGCTTGAATTTTCATAATACGTTGTACACGTACAATAAATGGATAACATTAGAAAGCGTTAAAGATCGTTTGGTGGTTTTTTGCATCGTATAGTCGTTTCACGGTTACTAGTAATCGAGCGGGGAATATCGTGGCCGTTCTCAAAGAATCATTAAAGTCTGTTGACATCTAGCCAATGTGAGTGGGTATTAAAATTCTTATGCACGCATTTACGAGCACCGTCGATGGCTGGCAGATCGCGATGGCAAACTCTGCCGCGTTGCTGCCCTCGCGGTATAAGGGCCATAAAAATTTTACGTTGGTTAAAACTCGGATACCAGCGACGCTTTCAATTCCATTCTTATTTGCTCGCTTAACTACTCACATGATGAAATCTTTCAATGATTTTGATGCAGCCATGAACATTTTTGACCCCCATATTTTTCAAATACAACGAAAATAACGTAAGTGGCTCTAGAACCAATTAGTTGGAAATTGAAACTGATTGTAGTGTCTGTTTATAAACAAAAAGACATTTGAAAAATATACTTGTCGCATTAAGTAACCTGCTCCTTCACGAAATCGGTTAGAAACTCATAAAACTATAGTTAAAGTTTACAACTTTTTAATATATGAAACGGATTGTATTTCTTGAATACGGTAATAACGAATATAAAGTAATACAGATTGGACTCGAGAATTCAAATGTAATAGTCGAATTAACGTTGAAACAAAAGATTTTCTTCTTTCGATTTTGACTTTTTGATTGGACTGTTTCTTCGAATCGATTGTTTAAATATTTAATTGCAAAGTGACTAAACTACCGATTAACACTAGAACTACCAATAATTAACACGAAACTACTTCTATCAAAAACAGTCAAAATGACTGGTCTTTAAAAAATACGTAATAATAGAATATTTTTATATTTATTGATTTATTACTTTCTTACAGAAGGAACTCCATGTTATGTAGTAGATTTTTGGTATTATTAATCCATCTGGGATCCCTAAACGAGGGTTGACACATTTATAAAATTCTAGAGCCAGTCAATTTGATTGGTATGGCAGTTCTAGTATTAAGTATCTCTTAAGTTTTATATACAATTTCAGACCTGTTTCTATCAATTTAATCACAATAATTGTATCTCACTATGATGTTAATAAAATTTCAAAATATTTTGTATAACAAGTATAGTATATTATACAATATAATATTTTCATAGAAAGTTTGTATAAGCGTTCACTTTAGCGAACAACTGTGTAATACTATAATCTTATCACAGTAGATAATAAAGTGTAAAAAGCCCAGTAAATTTTTATCGAGTTTCAAAAATCGAACTAAGGCTCGTTTCGGTATTCCGCGTGAAATATAAAACCCGGATGGCTATAAAAGGTTACTACCTCTTCACAATACCAAAGACTGTTCATAAAGCACACACGAAATAGGGAATTGTCGAATGTACTTTTCCTCTCTACTTACAGTTGAACAATTTGGCAAGGAACGTTGAAATTATCTTGCTGAAAAAATCGCTTAAATCACCACATTAAAGAAATGTACATGTTAAATTTTGCGTACGTATTCTTGCTATTTACCAACGATCGACACTCCAAGTCACAATACTTTGAATTTTGACGATTGGTTATACTTTACACGATTGTATTGTATCGATATTACAAAATATTTATATTATATTATTTACATTTATTTTATATACTTTTAATACATATTTTTTACACCAGTGGTTGTACAATGAAATTTCAATTTTCAAGTTTAGCCAACTAGTTGAAATTAAAGTTAATTCATGTAATTTAATTTTGATATATACGTAATTCTAGGCTAAAGCCATAATTACGAACTGTGGGAAAATAACTCGCCAAAGTCTATTTCATACTACCGCATAATCGATAACAACATCTGATAATTCCAGTTTGCAAGGAAATTCTTGAAAGAATGAGAAGCTGAATGTAAGGAAATCACTTGAAGTAAAACGATTCCATCGTAGAAACTCGTGGAAAACTGAGTGAAGATTTAGCGAAAGAAATATCAGGTTTAACAGAAGAGTTTTATCAGGGTTCGGTTGGCCGAATTCCAACAACGGAACGGTAACAGTAACAACCGTAATTCCTTCTGTCGCGTATCCCCGTTCGTTCATCGACCATTCTGTCTCAGCAGGTGCGAATCCGGCCACATAAATTTCTGCGTGAACGGACCGAGATACGAGGGCGTAGTGACGTAGGGCGTGGACAGATTGCGGTGGAAATCAGACGAGAGAAGAAGAAGAAGAAGAAGCGGAGAGATCGATAACGGATCGGTTCGATCCGATAGCCGTCCTTTTTCTCGGTTAACGCCGTGAAACTCGATTTTCTTTCCAGCCGATCTTCCTCCTAAGGAAGCGTTGTAAAATGACACGCAACAGGTGTTTAATAAAGTCACAGAGCCGCGATATTATGTATTATTCGCACGCCATCGACGGGATAACGCGCAAATCATGCTCGTTGTTACATACTTGTGTATTCGAAATCGCATCCGAGTGGAGGAGTTTTTTAAGGATCAGGGTAAATTGAGGCATTGAGATGACAAATCTCGGATTGAAAATTATTTCGGTACAAGTCAAGATTCTTGGAATTTGGATTTAGTCGCGTATTTCGCTCATTTTTTTTTAAACTATCGTTTCGTTAGTTTCGCATAATTCATTTCGTTATAATTTTATCCTCCGTTGAGATTCGACTGAACGAGGTATAACGAGTTTTTTCAATAATTTTAGAACACTACGTTATGAATGACAATGGCACGAAATTCCAGTCAATAGTCTTTAATTTCAATTATCGTCCTTTCATCTTTTTTTCTTGTTGTCCCATACTACATGAGCATGGCTTTTTGTGAAGCTATGCTCATTGCTGATAATCACTTTTAGTACTTTTCTGGAATAAACTATCAATATCGTAGTTAAGATACTCAAGGTACTCATTGTACAAAAATTAGTGATACATCGACCTTAATAAATAAATAAATAATGTAATAAGTAGTAGTCTGATTTACGTGTTACTCTTCTTTGTACTTTTACGTGGCGTGGTTCGATACAAGTTCTCTCTTTCAAAATCAGATAATCTACCATTGATTTGTCGATAAGTTTTGATTTCTTTGTTTTGCCTTCCCAGGTATATTTATGGGTATGTTTGTGTTCGTAAAGTTCATTTGTTATTCTTAGTTTGTTAAACATACAGATGTCTATTAACGGCTTGCCATTGCCACTTACTTTGTTATTGTTATCATGAAATGGACCAGTTTATCGCCGTCTTTTCAACTTGTGTGGCTATAGAAGCCTCCTAAGACGATGATATCTTTGGTAAATACAATGTCTATTAATTCTTTATCCAATTTCTCAAAGAATTCTTCTCACTAGTCTTTCCTAGGCTCATATGTTCCACGTCGCCCTCTTCACGATGTTGAAATGTTCTGTTCAAAGCATTTAATTAATCGTTACGTTGATAATACCTGTCATGTACCTGTATGATTTATTTCTAACGATCGTATGGCCTGTGAGTATTTTAAATTTGTAATAATTATACAACCTGTAAGCATTTTTCAAGCGAAGAAGATCAAGGATGGCAAAAAGAAAATAACAAGACTTCAGTTTTCTCGGACATTTAGAAGCGGTAAATAGAATATTTTACCTGAGAAAATGTAAATGTGTTAATGTGAGTACAGATTTTAAATAATATTCTTCGAATATCATTTCGACAGATACGTTCGGGGAACGTTCCCAAATCTTTTTACTTTCGTTATTACACCATTCAGGGACAATAATGCAACACGATGTAATCGCTGTCCAAATATTTATTTGTATTTCGTAGAGCGTAACATTTTCCAATTTTAAGTGCGTAAGTATCCTTACAATTATCGCATTTACTTTTCAAGTTTATTTACGACAGAGAAACGACGGTCTAATGATGTGGGAAAATTATCGGTAGAATAACTCACTCTACTCTGTCTCGTGTAATCCGCTAATCGGTGTATTACGCTCGACAACGCGAGATCTTATCGCGTTAATCGCAATCGTAATTATTCGTACAATTCAATTACAATTTGATAACATGTTGATCGTTTGGTTGTAATTTTTTTACTCGTTAAATACTTCGTGTTGTTCGATTGTTAAACGTGACAGATATATATCACTTACGTAACATATTTGTACTTCTTCGAATCTCGATTGTGTTTTTAATAACTCGTTACGCTTCGTTCCAGTATTTTCAGTGAACATCGCAGTTCACTTTTATAGAGCAGATTCTGAAGCTGTTTTAGTTGGAATCAAGTCCGTCCTGAAGAAGCGAACTGTAACGTTCATGAAACACGGGAACAAAGTACAACGCGCTAATAAGAACGCGATGAAATTCGCCAAACCACAAATGCATCATCGAATAAGCTTAAAGTCTAAAATTCGCATATCACATAAGTCTACGAGTAAGTACAAAGCAGACAAACTGTTTTTATGTTTTATCATGGGAAAAGGGAAAACAACAGTGCGAGTAGAAGAGATATGACTAACTGGCTAAACTAACATCGGACGAAATCAGAATGACGGCTGCATGTCCAGGAAGTTCGATTATCGAGTTATTAACCTGGATGCTGAAAAATAAATTATTCTTATGTTACTAGTGCTACATTCGATGATTGAAACAATTAATAACAATCGAAATTAATAAATTGAAATAATTAAAATTAATATACAGCGTAAATAGTGGCCTGAAACATGTAATTAATGCCACAGATGCCCTCGTTAAATTGACTTACTAACGTAACGAACGATTAGTCATTGAAATTGTAAAGTGCGATAAACACATGCGATAAATATCCCGTAATTTCTATATACATTTACAGATACATTCCAAATTTATCGATATAATATTCGATACGTGTGTCCCATTGTCATATTAATGAAATTTCTAAATGCTTCGTATGACACACATAATATATTTATAAAAAGTTTCTATAAATTCTCGAAAACTTTCACGAGCCACTATATGTATGTTCTGCTACTTACATTCGTCGAGAATATTCTGTTCCTACGGACTTAAATCATACTTATACTTTATTCAAATTATATCGATTGATTAGACTTTATTCAAAATGATCTTAATGTTTGATTAGAATATACAAGCAAAATTCCATTCGAATAATTGTTTTCACTTACCCTGGTTGTTGATTGAAGTTCGTGCTACCGAGTAGTATCTTAGTTGACTTTTCGTTCACCCTAGTTGAGCCCAATTGCCTCAAGTTCACCGAAGTTTTGTTATTTGAAATATTGATTAAAAGCGATACAGTTTCTGTTTCGTCTTCTCGCAGGACGGCGAGCACATATTTTGATATATCTTTCGTTATGAGAGAACCATGTTTCAGCACATGATTCTTTCGTAAATCGATTAATTTAGTGTAAAGCTGATAGGGAGAATTCTTCTCTTTCTGCTCTTTCTGTAAATTGACGTCTTTGAAGTTCTTGTTGACGGGTAGCCATGTTTTTGTGGTGTTACTGAAACCTACGAATAGAATTTGAGCTTACCAACTGTTACATACCTACGTTAAGTATAATATCTAATGGCTTGATCTAAGCTTTCTGGATTAAAGTATTTGCTATGCTATATATTGTTTCACTCATAAATCCCGTAATAAAAAAGTAAATAAAATTTGACAAACGATATTAAATAAAAGTGAACTAATTGATTCTTAACAGAAAATGTCACTGCAATGTAACATTGAAATAATTAAGCAGTTACACATATATGTAATTTTCGCCGATTTGTTTACGAGCTTGTCTAGAAACGAGAAGGATTGACTGCTAAAATAAAAATGCAGCTGCACGTTCCAGTAATTTAAATATATCAACAAAACGCAATTCAAAACGTATTATAAATTCACAGTCTACTAACATTTGCAGTAATAAAACATGCTGCATTTATGAATATGAGACCATTGAATATGAAAGCTATACCTTTCTTTCTCTTGAAATAAATACAATTTAAATATTGGAATTACCCTTCAATCGTTATTGAACTGTAGGAAGGAATTTCAAATTCATCGCTAATCCTACAAAACTAAAAATTCTCCTAGCGATAAACGGAAGTAAAAGGTAGTAGATAGAAGAAGTTGTATCACTTCGTTTCTAAATAGCTTTTAAACAAAACAAGATCGAACACACACACACATATATATATATAGTGGTAGATCTTATATCCATTAAATTTTATCATGGAACGTTTCATGTCTCAAGAGTGTGTTGTCGTAATAAAAACTTGTTATCAAAATCAATCAGAAAGTGGTAAGAGCTGAGCTCGATTGACTTCCTTGTCCGTTTGATTTAACAATTCTAGATGTTTTCTATGGAAGTATTCGAAGTGGACGTCTGTGAAAATAAATCCACCACAATTAACAAGTGGAGGGACAACATCCCCGAGGAAATTGAACGAACAACGCAACGAATATGTGAAAATATTATGGTAAACGTAAATGGAAAAAACACATCTGATTTTGATATCATACTTTGCACATAAATACAATAATCCCATGGTAAAATATCGATAAAGGGTATGTTAGATATAAGTTTTATCAAAAGTTAAAAATTCGAAATATCTTGCTACTTTATACTATACTGATCATACTTATACTGTTTGTAAGTGAAATATATATGTCGGGTTTACATTAGAATTAGGGTTAAGGGCGTGAAACGAATCTTCGTTTGGGTTACACGTTGTCGTTATGCAATAGAGAAGACATTGACTAGTGCAAATACGATTATTATAGAACCGGACAAGTAACCGTGGTAGTTAGGTACTCGAGAAACTATTGACAATGATCCTAGGTTCAATAACGAATCCGCGGTCGACGGGATGATAGATGAACGTACTCACAAAATCTAAGTCGGATGCGTAATATTCACTGATCGTAAAGGGTTACTCCTTTCATCAGTGAGATCGCGAACGAGAAAGTCTTTCCCGTCCCGATGATGCCACAGAGGAAAACTATATTGGGGTGTGTCTAAGGACACGAGATCATCGGATTCGTCGAGAAAAGCCTTCGTTCAGAAAGTAAGGGAAATTGGCGTTGCTGCTAATTGGTCAATC